>NC_058056.1:4477298-4617298 GCF_020085105.1 Siniperca chuatsi | reverse complement strand
TTTGGTCCACAAATGAACTAATAAAATATACAAAGAAGGTGGTTACAGCAAGTGCAGTTTAATACTACGGCAAACACAAAATGTCTTGTTTTGTAGATGCATTTAGATGAACGATCGCAGTCAGCGCTAACCTCAGTGACAAATACATTGTGTTTCCTGTGACTGCTTCATAATAAAAGCCATGCTGTGTATTGCCAGATGAATGCTTTTAATGTTAAGCAGCAGCAGTAGGAAATATTGGGTTAGCATTAGCAGTAACTTAATCCAGCTCTGATACAACTGTAGTGGAGTTTACAGTGAGGCTGATATCAATGAGATAAAATTACAAACACTAACACTGGATTACATACTGCAGTGTTTCCTGTAAATCCCTCATGTTTAGGTAGTTAGTTTCAATCTTGCGTAGGAGATGCGGACTCTCTCACTAAAATTGAAAACGGCTATTTTGGGGCCCGATTGGGCTCATATTTCTGTGGAAGCACTTGCAAGTCATTTACAGTTATTGGGCAAAGTTTCGTGTTTCTAGCTCATTCCATCTCATGGCAATTTGAGCATTTGCGGCAGACAACAAATAATAATAAATACAGCCACAAGCAGCAATTCGCAGGTCCAAGCCCATTTTTGCTCAACAGAAGGAAGCAGCTCAATCTGCCAAGACTAAAGCCACAAGCAGCAACGAGTGGGTTTCAGGCTTTACAAAGCCGAGAAAAGTCACTTAAGCTCCTTTTAATTCTGCTTAAAGAAGGAGTCAGACCAATCAGACTGATTTATAGTCTGATTTGTGTTATTCCACGACCATTTTCTGCATTTATAGCACCCCAGAGTGGTTGATTTGTAATGAAACTTTCAGGGTATGTGTCAGGCACTTATGTGGACATATGCTGGACGTTTTGTGATGATTGGACAAACAATGCTGGAATTATAGTCTGGTCAATATCTTGAAAATGTTTTTGATAGGCTCGATCCAATAATGATCCACCGAAAATTTCATAGCAATAGGACCTACGGTTTAGGAGAATACGTAAAAAATGTGTTTTTCAAAAAATTCAAAATGGCGCAAAATTTTGGTAGGCCACAAGGACATTTTCGTAGAGCACATTGAGCTGGACTTCTATGAGAAATATCAAGTCAATCAGACTTACAGTGTGAGTGGCGTGGCCTATTAAAAATTGCAATTTTGTGCCTTAATTACAGTGCCACCATGTGGCTGATTAGGCTCATATTTATGGAAAAGCATTTGCACATCATTTTCAGTTATTGGGCCAAGTTTCGTGTTTCTAGCTCATTCCAGCTCACAGCAATTTGAGGCACGGCATAAGACAAATAATAATAACTAGAAAAATTGCACTTCCTGCAGAAAATGCATGGAAATGCTGAAAGCTGAAATGATTTTGCAAAACACTGCTGAAGTCTGAAATGAAATGGCTGAAAAATCATGAAGCTCAAATGCATTGCATTGCTCTGCTGAACAGGGCTCAAGACTAACGGCGTCCTGGGGACAATAGAAAATATGTTTGGGACGAACACAGATCTTCTCATGCTGTTACTATCACTGGCTGTTTCAGCGTGAGACCCATGGAAAATTTGATGGTTCTGAAATGTTCCCGTGGTACCGGCCCATCTAACCCCTCAGTCACAAAGGGCTTGCTAGCAGGACCTTGCAAATATGTTGCGCTAATCACAGATTGAGCACATCATTTGATTGAAACAGTCTTGCCAGCGGCTTGCTACTAGTTAGCTAACTTTAGCCAGGCGCTACCCTGGCTGTGTGTGAGTATATTATCTTTCCTCTGATAATGCTACATTGTGAACAACACATCCGTGTTGAAATTGGCAGGAGAGCTAGCTATTAGCAGCCAGCGGGCAGCAGAGTCCTGCCGTATGTTTACAACTATCTAGTTCTTGTGGCACGGCGCAAGCCATAGGAAATAATGGGCAGCCGTTGTTGTGTTGTGTCTGAAAGGGCTTTAACACGTAATGGCGAGTGCCGGGAACATCGTTTAAATGGAGTGTAATCTGTCAGCCAGCGGTAGCAACCATGTGTCAGCTGACAAAACAAACAACAATGTCGGCCTACAGGGCCATGGTAGCTTTCATAGATGACAAATAATTGCCAGCCTGGACAGTAATGTTCACAATGTGATTTTATGTAAGTCTGAATAACAGTCATCATTTCTCTTCTCAATCTCCCTTGACTTTGTTTGCAATTATATGGGCCATGAGGTCATGGTGAAGTAAACACCGCTACTGTGTTACTAAATTCTGTGTCCCATTTATGTTTTTTTAATTCTGTTTATGACAGTTTACAGATAACTTTTCAGGTTTTGTTTTAAACCTATTTCTTTGAAAGGAGCAAAAAATATATAATTATTTCATCAACATCTTAATGGTGGTTTTATTATGCCACTAACAACTAGATGGTACTAACAAAGTAAAGACATAACATTTTGATTTTGGGACAGTTTACATTCCCTTCAGGAAGGTTAAAATAGTTTTTTGGGACAGTTCCAGCACAGTGGTGAAAAAAGTTAGTCTGGCGCCCCGCTTGCAGCTGAACTGCATTAACTAAAGAGGCTAAGAGCTGAAATATGTTGCTAAAAAAAAGCTGGAAGCTAAATTGTAATACTGTCAACACTGGAAATTACCTGAAAAGGCCAAAAGTTTAAATGCATTGCACTGCACTGCTGAAACACCTGGAAGTTGAAATGTTGAGTTGGAAGCTGAGTTTGATTACCAAATTATGCTTAAAGCTTAAATACATTGCTAAAAAAGCTGGAAGCTAAACTGTAATACTGTCAAAGCTGTCAAACTCAGAAATTCTTCATCCAAGTCACTAAACTTGAAAAACTAGACATAATGTGACTTTTCGAAGAGTGGATGGCCATAAAATTTGTTGAATGCCCAGCCCTAGTTCAAAGGTTCATTCCATGGTCAGGTCAGGTTAGAGAGGCAGAGGCCCTATGCTGCCAGGAGACAGCACTACAAATTGTTGTAGTAGTAGGCTACCCTATACAGGGCCTAGTAGTAGCAGGACCTAGTAGTAGGCCTAGTAGGGCCTTGTAGTACTAGTATTAGTAAATGGACAGTACTGTACTTGTATAGCGCCTTTCTAATCTTCTGACCACTCAAAGCATTTCACACACTACATATCGCCCCCCAAAAAATTTCCCCTCGGGGATCAATAAAGTATTTCTGATATTCACACACTGATGGCAGAACTGCTCATCAGTACAAAGAAACTAATTACTCATTCACACACACGAGACACAGGCACACATGTGGGGGACACCAGGATCGAACTGTCAACCTTCCGATTGGTGAACGACCCGCTCTACCACTAAACCACAGCCACCAGTAAAGAATGTAGTAGTAGTAGGAGTAGGAAAGATTGTAGTAGTAGTAGTATAGACTGTAGTAGTAGTTGTTGTTGTTGGGCCTCATTACGTGTGGAGACCAAAGACAGGGGCCTACTTGGAAAAGGTAAAGCCTTCACTAAGAGTCTTGAATGGAAAACAAAGGCCAAACAGTGAAATAGCGCCAAATCTCCACCAGCTGTTAATTCACACTTAGATGCGAGATCTCATTTGAATCTAAACACTGGATTTCTACTGGACGAGCCGCTAAACAGAGTGCAGGGAATCCTGGCGCCCTGGCGCGCTGACTTTCTACTGTAACACTGTGTACTACAGGAGACACTCAACATCAAACTTTTATTTCTCTAGGAAGGTCTTAACTCGCTGGACGAGCAACCGACTGTTTTGTGTTTACTGAACACACTTTTGGATCCTGATTGTTATACTCCACATAACAATCTTTGCCTGTAGAAGGAAGATATGGATTTACCGCTTCTTCACAGAGAGAAAGACTGCAGCTGAGCCTCTCTCTCTCCCCACTAAAAGTCGATTACTGCTCCCTCCACTGCCACCAGAAGGAACAGTTTCGTCGTTGAACCCGCCGACAGCGCGGACCCAGCCAGTATCCAAGACTGAGAGGACTGAGATAGATTTTATAGCTGTGTTATTTCATTGAAGCTTCATTTGTTGTGCATAATTGTGGAAAGTAATGGACCGCCCTGTCCTGCTTATGCTGTGTGTTTTCGTGCTTAGCATATTCCATTGTGTATTGGTACCACGCCGCTGGGCTGTTTAACTGTGGAAGCTAATAACTGTGCTTTATCAGACCAAAGTCCAGTTACACGGCTGTTGAATGAAAGTTTGCCGCCGGGTTCCTGTGTGATAAAAGGACAGCTATTGTGCTTTGCCACGGCATCTGAGATTTCTCGTGCCTTACTCTGTGTGCTTTTCTTTCTCTTTACTCTCCGCTAACCCACACACCTTTTACACCAACATATACTCGCCTACACACACATCTCAAATGACCCAGCTAGCGTGGTAGCATAACTAGCTATGCTCCACGCCATCTTGAGGACAAACAAAGTGTGTCCTCAATTTTGGCTCTCCCCTTTGTTTGAGTTTTGCCCACCATTTTGGATTTGTGCGTGACGACCACCCACGTGATTATGTCCGTCATCTTCCCCCCCAATGTCCCCCCCACACACACACATACACACCTTACATGCTGGCTGATTGTTGTAGAATTGACGATAGTGGTTGTTGACTGAAGTTATTGATTATTATTATTGATTATTATTCAGTGCTAAGGGTAAATAAACTCTATTGTACCTTTTTTAAAGAGCAGTTGCCATTGGTTATTTTGTGTATGTGTTGTAATAACAGCTGGTTGTAACAGTCAGTGCCCGGATTCACCCTTCAATGTCCACTACTATCAATGTAAGATAGTACTTCAAATATAAAAAATTTTAAGTCGACGGCCACCTTTGAGACTGTTTTTCACATTTGGTTATTGGTCCCTGATCTCAGTGTAGTGCCCTGTAATTATTAATCCATATTAATAATTTTGATAATATTGATACTTTTATATATATTTATAAATAACTTTGATAACTTTTGTTAATAACCAAACCTGCCCTACCTGAATTCCAATGTAGTAGTAGTAGAAGTAGTAAAGGTTGTAAAAGTTGTAGTAAATCGTAGAAAAGGTTTCAGTCGTAGTCATCGTACATTTGCATCAGACAGATTCACGGCTGTGCTATGGGCTCTCCGGTCTCTCCCATTGTGGCCAACCTGTACATGGAACAGTGTGAGAAGAAGCCATTATCCTCTTTCCCAGGCACACCACCAAGTCATTGGTACCGCTACGTGGATGACACCTTTTGTGAAAATCAAGAAACAAGACTTGGAAGCGTTCTCAGAGCATATTAATACTGTAAACCCCAACATCAAGTTCACGCTTGAGGACGCCAAAGAGAACCGCTTGGCCTTTCTTGATTGTCAGTGCAGTGAGGAAAACTGCAAAGAACGGTACATAGGAGAGACCAAACAGCCACTTCACAAAAGACTTTATCAGCACAGACGACACGCTAACTCAGGATTACAGAGTGCCGTGCATTTGCATCTAAAAGCTACAAACCACACATTTGAAGACAGCGAGGTGAAGATTCTAAGTAGAGAGAAGAGTTGGTTTGAACGGGGCGTCGAGGAAGCCATTTTTGTGAAAAAAGAGAACCCCTCTTTGAACAGAAATGGTGGTCTGAGATTTAATCTGCCCAAAGTCTATCAGAGTGTATTATCACCTTGGTCACGCCAATCACATGCTAATCAGGTACTTAACAGTGATGAAGTAGATGCAGCCAGAAAACAATAGGCCTGATTACTGATTACTGGGCCATCTTGGGAACTATTAGGTCAGTTTCAGGTGAAACTAGCTATTAACAGATACTCAGGCAGATTCCTTCCTGAGGGCAGGGCTTATGTAACACAGAGTAGCTTAAATTTCCAGTTCCCGTCCCAATTTTTTCACAATTGAGAATGACTTCCGGATGGGAGCCGAAACGTCTTGATTCTGAAAACAGTATCCAGATGACTACGACTGAAACCTTTTCTACGATAGAACACTCCTGGACGAATGAGGGACTACACCGTCTTAGTTGTAGTAAAGACTGTAGTAGTGTGAGAGTGTTAGTGCATTAGTGTGTGTGTGTGTGTCAATATGTGTTTGAATTTGACTCATCAATAAAGCTAAGGGGAAAAAAGAGCCAGCCATGCATATTAGACTGAGACTTAGGCATTGAATTAAGCCAATCATATTTAGCTTTGTCCATTTCTGCCTTGCGACTGTTGAGCCACTGGTTGCTATGGTGATTGAGGCCTGAAAGTGCTCAGTCATGGAGACAGATAGAGGAAACCCTGTCACAGTACACACTCATTATAAACTCCAGTAGTAGAACTGAAAAAAAGCATCCAAAAATAAATTGCGATATTAAAAAAATGGTAAAAGATACCAAAAAGCTGAATACAACTTTAATAGTTGAAAGTCTTGTAACCTGTTTAAAATTCAAATGACACCTGTAGCTGAAGTATGCAGAACTAGTAGCATTTCAAAGTGGACTAAGTTTGAAGAAGATTTGAACATTGCTCCATAGTGTTAATATTAATTAATACAATATTTGAATAAGCATAAAAGGTAGAAAAAAGAAAAATACAAGCACACATGTCTTTAAAGAGCTGAACATTTTGATAGTTGAATGGTTTCTGTAGCTGAAAGTATGCAGGAGTTTAAATGATGCAAAAAACATACAGAAGAAGGATAAGAAGAAGTATAAAGATTTGAATAACAATAACAATAGTGGGAATGTTTAATCAGCATCTATGGCCAGCCACCAGCGACATTTGTCATTTTAACTGGTGAAAGTGTCGATCAGTGCTTACTAAAAATGAGAAGCCGCTATCTGAATGTTTTGTACATCGTCTTTGCTAGGAAGAAGTAAGGAAGTTAACCAAATTCGTGTATTTTGCCAATCCATGTGTCAGAACTCACATTGTTGCACCCAAATAATTTTTCTCATTTATATAATCAGAATTTTTACACATGTGAGCGAAATGCTGCACTGTACAGCCCAGCTGTGGTAAATAAGAGCAGCTTTGCAACATTAGCAGGTTGTAGTGGGCAAAACACAGTAGAGTAAAGAAAGGATCTGGATTTTTCGGGTTTATTTTACCCCATACAAATCCATTAAATATGCCTCGATCATCCTGGGATTTCTCTACAACAGACATTTCCTTCAAAATCCTTTTGAGGAAAAACACCACAAATGTAAGAACCTCCGTAAGATGACCGTCACAAACATCTTCTTTGAATGCTTTTGGGAAACAAGGCTGGCCTTGATTGCTTTTTCAATCCTTTCAGCCTTGCCTCTATTTCCACCTGTTAATCTCTACCTTTGTCTGTCTTTGTACAACTCTTCTTAAAAGTAATGACTTCAGGAATGAAATTAAGCATTTTTTTTACTAACGTGTACTAACTCCCTCGCTTTTCACCATTTGGTTTTCATTTGATTTACTTTACTGTATTTAAAACCCACTGTTCACTTCTACAAATTCGTTTCTCACCTACCCCACCTTTTTGCAAAGCAAACAGGCATTGGACACGCTATGGTAAACACACTCCATTGTATGGTAGATATCATTCTTATTGTCATTTTTTGGTTTTCTGTGTACTTCTCCCCTTCTTCTTTTTTTCACTTCTGTTCAAGATACCATTCCCCAAAAACAAGGAAATTGGTTTTGTATTTCTCAGCTTTCATGTTGGTTTTACTTTTCTTGTGCCTCTATCATTCACCTGGTTCATGTACTCGAATTGCTTTTCTACTTTCCTTTTTAATCTTTTTTTTTTTTTTTTTTTTTGCTTCTCTGGGGTTTTACTGAATCTGCTTCATTCCAGATTTAACTGTTAAATATTTTTTTTGATGATAATATTGTGGAAACTGCCAGAAGCGTACTACGACCAAAAAAGAGAGACAAAATCCACACTGGAACTCTTGACAATTGTGTCCTGTACTCTATGTGCATGAAAAGAAAAAGAAACAGGATTCTAATGGTATTGGAATTCTTTGAATATCATGACATTTTCAAAATCTAAAATACTTTTAAAAGAACAGAGAATAATTTTGGTTCAAATACTCCATCACAAGTATTCAAACTTTTAGAAGTATTATCAGCAAAATGTGCTTCAAATATCAATTACTTACTATATAGTATAGCCCCTTTCAGCTTAATTAATTAATAATTTAAGAAACATTTTAATGTTGAGGAAGTTGTTACTATGTTATGTAGTACTTTATAAACTGATCACATGTTCTGAAGTCTTAATCTGTAGAGCAACCGGTAACTGTAGTTGTCAAATAAATGTAGTAGTGAAGAAGTATAAAGAAGCATAAAATGAAATACTCAAGTTAAGTACAAATACCTAAATATTTTACTTAAGTACACTACTTGAATGAATGTACTTTGTACTTTTTTACTTTACTTTCAGTTCTAATAAAAATTCTTGACAAAGATCTGAGGTTTTGTCAGCAGAGACTGATGTCCTGCAGTGTGGGTCTGTACTGCCATTCTGTTTGTCCTGCATGCTTGCTTTAAATTTTTTCTGGTGTGACACTAACTCCTTTTTTCTCTCTGTTGGTTTGTGAGTGTTTTTTTGCCTGCTCCTGCATGTTACTTCTGTTACAATATTAGTTTCTTTCCTCCCTCACTTATTTAGACACAAAATATGATCAAATAAATAAGTACACCACATGGTTTGTGCATTACTAGTGCTACATGATTAATATCAATGTATGTTTGTCAGTGGACCTAAATTCACCTAGTTAACATCTTTGTTTTGACATTTTAATAACCCTTCATACCTATCAATAGCATCTACTAACTCACATCAAAACCTGAGTGAGTTTTAAAATAACACTGTAGGCCACCTTCTATCCTTAAAATCCAAGAAAAAACATTTTATTTTCACCCTCACTGTTCACTCCTCATTGTCAGGTGACAATATCAGTGGATGGGATTCTGACCACCACGGGTTACACCCAGGAAGACTACACCATGCTGGGCTCTGATGACTTCTTCTATGTGGGTGGAAGCCCCAGCACCGCTGACCTGCCTGGATCTCCAGTGAGCAACAACTTCATGGGCTGTCTCAAGGAGGTAAAGTACCTGATTCATTGTTTACTGTTTGTTGGAGTGAAATGTGGTGCTGGAGTGATGAATGCTTGCTAAACAGCTCCTGTCTATTTTAAATTGGGAATGTTTAGATACGATTTATATTAATTCAGTTCAATTCAATTTTATTTATATAGTGCCAATTCATAACAGAAGTTCTCATTGCACTTTTCCTATAGAGCAGGTCTAAGAGGGATGCACAATGCAAATACCACTTAGAATTTTTAAAATAGTAGAAATGTAATTGTAGTGTTAATATTAATAAATTAATAATAATAGGAATGACAGCTATAGGAATAATAATGACAGTATTAGTAACAGAGCCAATAACAACAACTGTAGTAGCAGTTGTCGAGCAGGAATACGGGGGCAGCAAGTGGCCCACAACCTCAAAGACAGTCTCTGCAGCTCCGGAGGCAGAAATACCTGCTGAAAGTGACAGAAGGAAAGAGGAGAGAAACGAGAAGGCATAGAACTACGGGAGAGAGAAGATGTCGACTTAGTAACATGCAGTAATGGGATAAAAATGCATATGAGAGGAAGAGAAGGAG
Organism: Siniperca chuatsi; assembly: GCF_020085105.1. Classification (NCBI taxonomy): domain Eukaryota; kingdom Metazoa; phylum Chordata; class Actinopteri; order Centrarchiformes; family Sinipercidae; genus Siniperca; species Siniperca chuatsi. The sequence continues at coordinate 4,607,673 of NC_058056.1, read as the reverse complement.
AGAGGAAAGAGGTGCATCATGGGAAGTCTCCCGGCAGTCTAGGCCTATAGCAGCATAACTAAGGGATGGTTCAAGGCTCACCCAAGCCAGCCCTAACTATAAGCTTTATCAAAGAGGAAAGTCTTAAGCCTACTCTTAAATGTGGAGATGGTGTCTGCCTCCCGAACTCAAATTAGGATGTGATTCCACAGGAGAGGAGCTTGATAACTGAAGGCTCTGGCTCCCATTCTACTTTTGCATCTGGCTCTGGCTCCCATTCTACTTTTGGAGACTCTAGGAACCACAAGTAACCCTGCATCCTGGGAGCGCAGTGTTCTAGTCGGGTAATAAGGTATTATGAGCACTTTAAGATACGATGGTGCCTGACCATTAAGAGCTTTGTAGATGAGGAGAAGGATTTTAAATTCTATTCTGGATTTTACAGGGACACAGTGCAAAGAAGCTAATATTGGAGAAAAATGATCTCTTTTCCTAGTTCTTGTCAGTACACCTCAGCCGCAGCATTCTGGATCAAGTGGAGAGTCTTAAGGGACTTATTCGGGCAGCCTGATAATAAGGAATTGCAATAGTCCAACCTAGAAGTAACAAATGCGTGCACTTGTTTTTCTGCATCATTTTGAGACAGGATGTGCCTGATTTTTGCAACGTTGCGTAGGTGAAAGAAGGCAGTCCTTGAAGTTTGTTTCATGTGGGATTTAAAGGATGAATCCTGACCAAAGATAACTCCGAGGTTACTTACGATGGTGCTGGAGGCCAGGGCAATGCCATCTAGAGTAACTATATCTTTAGATAATGTGTCTCCGAGGTGTTTGGGCCAAGTACAATAACTTCTTTCTGAGTTTAACATCAGAAGGTTGCAGGTCATCCACGTCTTTATGTCCTTAAGGCATGCTTGAAGTTTAGCTAACTGGTTAGTTTCATCTGGCATAATCGATAGATATAATTGGGTATCATCCGCATAACAATGGAAGTTTATGGAGTATTTCCTAAAAATATTGCCTAGAGGAAGCATATATAAGGTGAATAGAATCGGTCCAAGCACAGAACCTTGTGGAACTCCGTGACTAACTTTGGCGTGCACGGACGACTCACCGTTAACCTGTACAAACTGAGATCGATCTGATAGATAGGATTTGAACCAGCTTAGTGCTGTTCCTTCAATGCCAATTACATGTTCCAGTCTCTGTAATAGGATGTGATGGTCAATGGTGTTGAACGCAGCACTAAAATCTAACAAGACAAGTACAGAGACAAGTCCATTGTCTGATGCAATTAAAAGGTCATTTGTAATTTTCACCAGTGCTGTCTCTGTGCTATGATGCACTATAAATCCTGACTGAAAATCCTCAAATAAACAATTTTTATTGAGAAAGTCACACAACTGATTGGTGACTGCTTTCTCAAGGATCTTAGATATAGGTCTACAGTTGGCTTAAAACCTCTGGATCAAGAGTGGGCATTTTTAAGCAGCCTAGTTGGAATGGGGTCTAAGAGACAGGTTGATGGCTTAGATGAATTAACTGTCGAAGTTAGTTGAAGAAGGTCGATAGGAGCAAAGCAGTCTAAATATATATCAGGTTTTACAGTTGTTTCTAAGGTTCCTGTGTTTGAAGATAAATCAATACCGGTTGAAGGCAGGACTTGAATTTTTTCTCTAATAGTTAAAATGTTATTATTAAAGAAACTCATGAAGTTGTTACTCCTGAGGGCTATAGGAATACATGTTTCATTAGAGCCATGACTCTCTGTCAGCCTGGCTACAGTGCTGGAAAAACCTGGGGTTGTTTTTATTTTCCTCTATTAATGATGAGTAGTAAGCTGCTCAGGGACTACAGAGGGCCTTCCTAGACTATCTTGCCAGACTAAATGAGATTCTTCCAGGTTGTTGGAACACCATTTCCTTTCAAGTTTTCGTGACGTTTACTTTAATTTGCGGGTTTGGGGGTTATACCATGGAGCTAAGCTTCTTTGTTTTATTATCTTCTTTTTTAGAGGAGCGATAGAATCGTTCGCAGTGAGCCTTCAGCACTACAATTTGCATAGGAGTCCTCTGTTATATTGAGACATAGCATTGAATTAAATGCAGATAGGATCGCTTCCTTGAATCTAGCCACAGCACTATCAGATAGACATCTAGAGTAGGAGATTTTGCCTAATGGTGTGTAGTCCAGTAATAGCAGTTCAAAAGTTAAATGTTCAGTTTCAATGCCATATACCAGAACAAGGTCGAGGGTGTGGTTAAAACAGTGAGTGGCTTCATGTACACTCTGACAAAAGCCAAGCGAATCTAATAATGAGATAAACGCTGTCCTAAAGCTATCATTTTCATTGTCCACATGAATATTGAAATCACCTACAATAATTACTTTAACTTTAAGGTCTAAACTTGATAAAAACTCTGAGAATTCAGATAAAAATTCAGAATAAGGACCAGGAGCGCGGTACACTATAACAAATAGAATTGGCTTGTGCATAGCACACTGTATATAGTCTTGGTATCCTGGTCTTAAGACCCTCTCCTTTTATCCTTATTCAGTCATATCCTATAGGTCTAAATACCCCATCCTCACATCTTTATTTAGTCATGTTCTGTAGCTCTAAACGAGCGGCCCCTCTGGTAACATATACTAAGAGGGCCTTATGGAGGTGAGGGTACGAAGTCTTACTGTAAGAACCATGAAGATACCAAGGTACAGATATATATAACTAATACAGTATATCCATCACAACCACAGGATTTTGTGATAGTAGATTTGTGGTTTTAGCATGATTTAAAAAGCTAAACTATTACATTTACTAAATCCATGTGCTGATTTTAGGAACTGTCAAGGAAGTGACCCAATATTATTTGGTAACAATGGTAACATCTATGTGTGTCAGTGCATGGATATTCCCTGATGCATCAGATAGCGAAAAACAGTTAAAACAAAAATGTGCTGTGCTTGTGTCCTACTACATGTGTTTCAGCAGTTCCTCATTAAAAATAGAGTGACACACAGGGTGCTGTTCATTATGCTAATGTGTCTCCTTGCTTCCCTCACCTGCTTCCTTTCCTTGCGTATTAGCTTCTCCCAGCGAGGATGTGAGAGAAATAATACGAGGAAGAAATGCGAGAACGGAGCAGCTCAGGCTGCCAAATGAGAAATCCTTGGTTCCATACCCATCCTGTAGTTCCTCAGTAGCTCAGGGTGTATATTGAAACCTTATTTATAAACTGACATCAGTGTTATGCTTGGATGTTAGTTATTTCTATTAGAAATACCACAGAAGCTGAATCTTGGGACACCATATCTTGCTGTGTTCAAATCCAGCTTTGGAGTTTCATCTTCACCTTCTTTCTCCACTAATTCCTCCTGTCTCTAAGAGTTCCCTTAAATTTTCCCATGAATGAGGAAAATCTCCTATGTGAATATCCCTTTATTTATCTATAAGTATACATTCAAATCACGAAATCCTTTGTTTACATATAAAATGAACAAAAGCAAAAGTATGAAAAACACAACTGGTCATCAAAATGAACCTCTTTATTGAAGGCAGGTTAGAGATATTTTTATGGCATGACTTCACTCTCTCCTAATAATGACTTAGCATCTCGTATAGAATACAGTAATCATATTTTAATATTTCTGTCACACAATGTAACTATCTAAGACACAAAACCTATCCTTTCTGAGTTATGAGTTTCAAAGTGAAGTGCAGGGCTTTACAAGTTTTCCATTGACACCAATGTTAACAGACTCCTGAATCTCCCTAGCAGCAAAACAGAAATTAAGGAACCTTTTAAAATGCAATTATTCCTACAGTCTGAACAATGTGTAGGTATATTTCATAGCAGTGCATTCAGCTTATTGTTCTGTCACTCACAGTGTAAAATTCTTGTTGGTATGAGTTATTGGGAATTTTTCAAGGTGTTTGTATTATCCACTCTACATTCACATGCAGTTGGAAATTCTTTTAATTGACACTTTAAATGACATTTCACAACTTCTTAGCACACACAAGGACAGTTCAACAACATTCAGTGCCTAAACTTTAACTGACATTTCAACCGCTATCAGCAGTTACATATCCAGTTTCCACAGTTACATATTAACCCACATTTCAAATTCTTTCATCTCTTAGTCTTCAGATTATGCTTCAACTGCTGTCAGCTACACTCCAGACACTCCAGCTGAAATTTCAAACATTATCAGTGCTCAACTGCTTACAGTGCTTTCACGTTATCTGCTTTCATTGTTCACATCTTCTTGTATCATCATTAAAACTGCAAATGACACACCTGTTTTCAGTGGTTATGCTGAAAACAGCAACAGATATCAACTATGGTAACATATGTCAACTGCTCTCAGCACTTCAGTTAATGTCATACTGCTTTTTCATCGCTTACACCTTTTTCAATGACTGACACTTAACACCTAGCATTGCAAGCTTCAAATTACACTCCTTTAAAGAGACAGTTCACCCCTAAACCAAAAATACATATTTTTCCTCCTGTAGTGGTATTTATCCATCTAGATTAAAGCATTTACATTCTAGATACATTTGAAAATCTCAACAGCAATGTCTCTTTCCAGACATCATGACATGGTTACTCAAGATAATCCACAGACCTTGTTGTGAGCAGTTTCATGAAGGCACTTTTGGTAGAAAGAAAATAGTTCCTACATGAAACTGCTAACAACAAATCTGTGGATTATCTTAAGTAACTGTGTCATGATTTCTGTAAAGAGACATTGCTGTTGAGTTTTTCACATTTATTTTTTTGGCGCTTTGAGCACCACAAGCCGAGTGCCATATAGTTTGATTAGATTAAAAAAAGGCAGACATCTCTACAGCCAATCTCTAAAAACTCAGCAACCCACACCAAAACAATCTAGATGGATATATAGCACTACAGGTAAGAGGAGAAATATGTAATTTTGACTTTGGGGTGAACTGTCCCTTTAAGTGCATTGATGTTATGCAACACAATTAAACTTTCTTCAGATGTAAATTTCAGTTAGTAATATTTTGTTATTCATGTATTTACATATATTTCTATACAAATGGACCTCCACAATAAACCCCAGCAATAAACGTGCTGTAAAAGTTTGCTGAACAGACAGAAAACTGGGGAATTAAAGGTTTAGCAAGTATTCTTTGCTGTTTTCATTTTGCTTCACCTACAAATACTGTTGTAATTCATGCCATTAAATCTCAGCGGAGCCTTCAGCAGAACAATTTTCAGGGTGTAAGAGTTGCCCCATTGAGTTAACCCATACATACAAACACACACAAATGAATTGTTCCCTCAAGCTGATGATGTCATATTTTAGCACTTAGACTGGAGCCAGTTGCTTCAGCGTGGCAGCAGGGACCCGGCTTTCTCTGTCACACACAGAGTACACAGCATCATATGGGCTGCAGGGAGAGGGAGGAACTGGCGCAGTAGCCATTTAATCCCCCTCTGGCCTACTTCCTGCTCTGTATCATCCTGGGGAGGTTTGCTCTTCCCTGTATGAAAACAGTGCATTTGTCATTTTCAAATAAATAAATGTTTGGTACTGTCATCAAATGTAGCGTACTTGTGATTAATCTTAAATCATACTGATAAGTGTTTATTTTTCTGTACTGAGCCCTCATTTATGAACAATACATATGTAGAATAGTGGAAGTATGTAAATTGTTTTTAAGGGAAAGAAAGAGGATCAGTTCATACTTTTCTTTGACTCGATTGAGAATACATTTTTAGTAAACCAATGACGATGATTAATTAATTATTACAGCTGCATAAAGTGTTTTTTTCATCAGCAGTGAATACACATTATCTGACTAAAAACATTTTTCATTCAGCAGTGATTATTGCTTAAAAGAGTACTCCACCAATTTAGCATTGCACTCCTATAGCATTGTCAGATTCATATTATTACAACTGTTATTATTGTTACAACTGTTTAACTGTATTGTCATGCATTATTTGTTTATACAACAACTACATTAATAAACACTTATATCTGCTAACAACTACATTATAGTGTGTTATAAACATTTATGAAATGTTTACATACTGCTTATAAATGCTAAATGGGGGGATTAAAGTGTTGCAAAGACCAAATTTAAAAATGTATTTACACAGCCTTGTATTGATAGGTATTGTATAAAGTATGCTATAACGTAGCATAAGTTAAAAAGACTTTGTTTTTTTTGTGGATTTAAAATGTACCTTAAAAGCCTAGTCTCAATATTTAAATCAGTCCTTGCAATATTAATAGTAAACATAACCTTTACTTGTAATTAATAACATACTTTGCTGACAACTTGCTTTGATGATTTCATTGTTAGTCATAACATTCATTTTTGCTTTGCACTGCTTTACAGCCATGTAAATAACTTGATTATTTCATTCAAAATTAGTATTTTATTTCAATTTTGGAAAAATAAGGCTTAATTTTCAACATTTTTTACTTGTCTGTTCAAATCTAAAGGCTTCAGTCTGGTTGAGTTACAACACAAAGCTACAATCTGTTAATGTCACAAAAATATTTATAGCCGGATTTGTTGGAAGTCATTTAAACTCTTAATACAAGTAGAAGTTTAGCTACTCAAAAAATATACAAAATAATATATTTGAACCATGTACCTGAAATAATAACATAATAAGTCATGACCACCTCCAAAAAAAGGTGGTTATAGTAAAAAGTGGAGGTCGGAATACTAAGAGGAACCGATGAGAAATTAAGTTGAAGACAAGAAAAACATTCCATAATAATTCATTAGACAATATTTCAACATTTAAGAAAAAAATAATAGTGAAAATAAAGTTGGTTTGAAGTCTATGACAGTCATTAACACAAATCTGAGAGGTCCTCTTGGCCATTTTGCATTTTGCCAGATCAGCTAGAAGCAGTTCTTGTTTTCACCGTCACCATGGATGTACACACAATATTTAATGAGTTACTGTTAACAGTGGAAAAAAAGAATGCTTTACATATGATTTGTAAGCAGAATTTATCCTGGATAGAGATAGATACCATAAACTCTGTTCACATTCATATCATTCTGTCACACACTGGTTAGTCTAAGTTATTGTTCTGGTTAAAAAAATAATTTAAAGCCATCATATCGAATCTGAAGACTGGCTGCCTTTCATTCTCCACAGCATCAAATAATACACACGTACACAGGCATTCATTTATGCACACTGGTCACAAACACACTGTCTGAAAGATTGTCATCTTACCTTCTCCCTCATACAGTCACACACATTCTGCCCACCTCCTAATCATAGGCCCACCCACACATCTGCGGCACCCACCAGCTCTAAGTCTGTCTGCTGTCCAGCACCCTCTCGTCCTCCACTCCCTGCCATTAGGGCTAATTTGCCTGCTGCTCTTGTCCTTGCCATCCACAGAGCAGTATTATGGATAAATGTTTTGTTACCATGGCACCAGGTACTGGTCGCCCTTGGTAGCCCCCATGGCTGCTGGCCCATTATTATGCCTTTCATAAGCCAGCAATTACAGAGAAAGCCTACATCTAAAAACCTACAAAATACATAATGGCCTACAATAACACATAATTGCTATAATTGTCATTGTCATTACACCTCCATCAACCACTCATATGGAGCCTTCTGGCTGTGCCTGTATACTGTAGCCAACAAAGAAACACAAAGGACAAGTTCACAGACTGAACACTGAGGATGAGCAAAACAACACTGACTGCTGTTCTCAGTTTCCTCGAGTAGTGACTAATTTGTTACTGTAATTAAATATTTTTATAGCATTTGTATGACTCAGTATTATTCTTTCTAATTTCTCTTCCACAAAAAAAGTTTCCCAGATTTGTCCTCTGATATTTTAATTATACTCCTTGTCAAGCAGTGGTGGAATTTAAACAAGGACGTACTGTGCTTGTCACAATGTCCGCACCTCTCCACTTTCCCAGGCCCCTTCAGCGATACTCTTTACCTGACCACCAGATGCACTCAGACTTTTCTCCCGTCATTCCAGATACTGCCACACCCATCTGCCTTGCAGTCACCTCATTACTCTCACCTGAGCTTCCCTGCCCATTTCCCCACCTGCACCTCATTCCCTCATCAGCCACTCTACATATACCGGCCCACTTAATTTGTTCCTCTGGCAGTTCGACCTAGCTTTATTCCTGTCTTGCTTGTGTTTTTGCTTTCAAGCTACACTACAGTCATCCTGCTGCCTCTATCTGCATTTGGGTCCAATCCTGCATTTCCTGAGCCGTGTTAGTGCTTAAGTAGAATTGAGGTACTTGAATATTTCCTATCAATGCTGCTTCTGCAATACTTCTTCTCCACTACTTTCCAGAGGGAAATATTGTGGTTTTAACTCCACTATATTTATTTACAGCTATAGTAACTTGTTATATCTTTTACAATGTACAATTAAAAAATACTTAAGTTTACAATTTTACATACAAAACATATGAGCTTATGAAATATAATGCACAGTTATAGATTAAACTACCTAACAGTGTAAGTAGTTGGTAGTTATAAGTAGTTAAATCTAGCTTAATTCAGTTAAAATTTTACTGTTAATACTTCTGTAGTTTTACTTAAAGCTGCTTTAATTGACTTTTTTTCCATTTGGGGGAAGTACAAAGAGCTGTAAACATAACCTTGAAATGTTATCACGTTGTTATGGTGAAAGTACTAGCAAACCGTTACATATTTACACATCCAGCCGAGACATAGAGCAACATTGTCATCCTATTAGAGTCGTGTGTGTCTGTTAGTGTAACAGTCAAGGCACTCAAATACTGGCATATTGTCAGCAGGGTTGGAAATTAAATTTTTTTGTCCACCTGCCACTGTGGCTGGTGGATTCCAAAATCTACTAGCCACTCAATTTTTAACCTTTCTTTCATGTTTTAACCAGCAGTGTGTAACTGCATGTAAAAAATAATAAAACAAGATCTACAATATTCAAGCAATAGGCTATTTTATTTCATAAAATATTTAAACTCTTAAGGAAAATACTGATGCACTCACTCACTCACTCACTCACTCACTCACTCACTCACTCACTCACTCACTCACTCACTCACTCACACACACACAGTAGGTGTAGTGCTATTTGTTCAAATACCAGAGTGCACCTATAACACACGTGCATGCACCCACGCGCACTGTTGAGATGTGGTTCGTTTCGTAGGTTATGTAACCGCTGTTCCTACGGTGGCAAGTTTACTTTAATTAGATAAGCTAGCTTGCATTTCCTGCATGCATTGTGGATGACATACAAGCTGGCCAAGTTTAACAGGCTGGCTTTGTAATGTTTCTTTGCAAATGCATCACAAATTAAGAAACTGTCAGAGGAGTGAATGATGATGTTTTGCTGCCTTTTCATCTTTAATAGTTAACGTTAGCTAGCTATAGACTGCTGCTCAAAGACTACTGGCAACATTTAAGGTAGAATGTTTTCTTGAATGTTACTCAATGCATGAGTAAAATGGTAAATGGACTGTACTTATATAGTGTCTTTCTAGTCTTTCTGACTACTCAAAGTGCTTCAGTGCAACATTGTTAATCAATTAACACAACTCAAATGTGAACCCCTGCGATGAAATGCCTCTTTGTTTTCCTGTGTCTCCTTGTTACAGTGTGAAACAAGCAGACTCGCAATTCACTCTGCGTTATGAAATGTCACAAATCACTCTGTTTTTCTACTTTTATCTACATGCAACCGTGGCTGGTAGGGTGAGCAAATTCACCCGCCATCCTTAAATGTCAGTAAGAAAAAATACAAACAAAAATATATAACACAAATGTCAGTAATGCTCTATCGTAAGTCTCTGACCTGCTGATAATTCAACAACTGCAGCTTGCGCTCGTTTACACAGGGCAGGCACAACCGATTGACTAAAATGCACATGTGAAGGCACATTGTAGCGGGGCTCAAGCACTTTAGCCATATGCTTAAATTCTGAATTCTCTACAACTGAGTGTAGTCGCATATCTGCAGTGATAAACACTATCACACTATGCGCTTAGTGCGCATGCGCCAGCCCGCATGCTGCCTGTTGCTGTAGCTCCGTCTCGTCGTCTTACTTTTTCCAACTTTTAACTTTACTTTTTCTTCCAAACTTTTGTAACTTGTGTGTAAGTGTAATTTAAACTACGCTCTTTGCGAAAATGAGGGTAGAAAGTGTTTTTGTACTTTTTTCGCCGTGGAATTTCTTCTTCTGCTACTCGGTCGGGCACCGCTGCAGATCAGCTGTTTGGCCGCATTGTTTACACCAGGGAACAGCTGATCGCGCTGAAGCCGGGCAGCATGGCGCCCAGGACAACCGATGTCCCCGCTGAGATCTGGAGGAGGACACACCGAGGATGCAGAGGTGGAACGGCGGCGAGGGAAGAGAGAGGGGTGCAGACAAAAGAGACTTAAGAATAAGAGATTTAAGCCGTGTCTGCCTTCTCTCGTAATGGGCAACGTGAGATCGCTGGCGAATAAAATGGACGAGCTAACGGCGTTAGCCCGGAGTCAGACGGAGTTCCGTGAGTGTAGCTTGATGTGCTTCTCAGAGACATGGCTACACCAGGATATCCCGGATGATAACGTTTCCATCGACGGCTTTCAGACTGTTCGGGCCGACAGGGATCACACCGGGAGCGGTAAGCGGAAAGGCGGCGGGCTTGCTGTTCTAGTTAACAACAGATGGTGTAACCCTGGTCACATTACCATCAAGCAGAGTATCTGTACCCCGGACATTGAACTGTTAGCTGTGGGACTCCGGCCATATTATCTGCCACGTGAATTTTCACATGCCATTGTTGTGGCTGTTTACATCCTCCCCTCTGCTAACCTGGCATCGGCGTGCAACGCCATTCACACCGCCATAGCACAACTACAGACTCAACACCCGAGTGCACTCATATTAATCTCGGGTGACTTCAACCATGTCAGTGTTTCAACAACACTGACTAATTTCACCCAATATGTGAGCTGTCCTACTAGGGAGGAGAGGACACTGGACCTGCTGTATGCCAACGTTAAGGACGCATACAGCTCTTCCCCCCTCCCCCCTCTGGGTAGGTCAGACCACAACCTGGTTCATCTTAAACCCTGCTATGTGCCTCTGGTTAAAAGGCAGCCTGTGACCACAAGGACAGTGAGGAGATGGTCAGGGGAGGCCTATGAGACACTGCAGGAATGTTTCGAAGTGACAAATTGGGATGCACTCTGTGAGCCTCATGGAGAGGACATTGACAGGCTCACTGAGTGCATCACTGGCTACATTAACTTCTGTGTGGACTGCAATGTCCCAACTAAGACGGTCCATTGTTACCCAAATAACAAACCGTGGGTAACAAAAGACATCAAGGACATTCTAAATGCCAAGAGGAGGGCCTTTACTGATGGTAATAGGGAGGAGGTGAGGGCAATCCAGGCCGACCTGAAGGTGAAAATCAGGGAGGCCAAAGAGAAGTACAGGAGGAAGCTGGAGCGGAAACTCCAGCAGAACAATATGAGGGAGGTCTGGAGCGGCATGAAGACCATCACTGGCTTCAGACCGACTGGCAGCAGAGGAGTTGAAGGCAGCTTGGACAGGGCCAACGAACTGAATCTGTTCTTTAACAGATTCGACACACCGGCTCCTGCTCATCCCCCCTCTAACTCAGCTGCTGCCGGCCCTCAATCTCCTCTGAGTACTCTGCTCCCCCTCCCATCAGGCTAACGGCCCTCTCCAGACCGACGACTCCCCCTCCCCACCTGTAACTTCTGCTGTGTGCCTGACTGCTGACCAGGTGAGAGGACAGCTGATGAGGCTCCACTCGAACAAGGCTGCAGGCCCCGATGGCGTTAGCCCCGGGTGCTAAAAGCCTGTGCCCCCAGCTTTGTGGAGTCCTTCAACACGTCTTTAACCTGAGCCTGAGTCTTCAAAGGGTCCCCATTCTGTGGAAGACATCTTGCCTCGTTCCTGTGCCGAAGACGCCACGTCCCAGTGGCTCCAAGGACTACAGACCGGTGGCACTGACCTCCCACATAATGAAGACCCTGGAGAGACTAGTGCTGGTACAGCTGCGGCCCATGGTCAGACCCCTCCTGGATCCCCTTCAGTTCGCCTACCAGCCCCGACTGGGAGTTGAGGACGCCATCATCTACCTGCTTAACCGCATCCACACCCACCTGGACAGGCCGGCAAGCACGGTGAGGATCATGTTTTTTGACTTCTCCAGTGCTTTTAACACCATCCGGCCTGCCCTGCTGGGAGAGAAGCTGGCAGCGATGCAGGTGGACGCCCCCCTTGTGTCCTGGATTGTGGACTACCTGACTGGCAGACCACAGCATGTGCGGCTGCAGCACTGTGTGTCAGACAGCGTGGTCAGCAACACTGGGGCCCCTCAGGGGACTGTCCTCTCTCCCTTCCTCTTCACCATCTACACCACAGACTTCAGCTACCACACAGAGTCCTGCCACCTTCAGAAGTTTTCTGATGACTCTGCTGTGGTGGGATGTGTCAGCGGTGGTGATGAGACGGAGTACAGGGCTGTGGTGGGTAACTTTGTTTCATGGTGCGAGCAGAACCATCTGCAGCTCAATGCGACAAAGTCAAAGGAGCTGATTGTGGATCTACGGAGGGCCAAGGCACCAGTGACCCCGGTTTCCATCCAGGGGGTCAGTGTGGACATTGTGGAGGACTACAAGTACCTGGGAGTACACTTGGATAATAAACTGGACTGGACCAAGAACACTCAGGCTGTTTACAGGAAGGGCCAGAGCCGCCTCTATTTTCTGAAGAGGCTGAGGTCCTTCAACATCTGCCGGACAATGCTGAAGATGTTCTATGAGTCTGTGGTGGCCAGTGCTATCCTGTATGCTGTTGCATGCTGGGGCAGCAGGTTAAAGGTAGCGGACGCAAACAGACTGAACAAACTGATCCGTAAGGCCAGTAACATTGTGGGGTGGAGCTGGACTCTCTGGCGGTGGTGTCAGAGAGGAGGATGCTGGCCAAACTACACGCCATCTTGGACAGTGTCTCCCACCCGCTCCATGACGTGCTGGCTAAACAAAGGAGCACCTTCAGCGGAAGACTCATCCCACCAAAGAGCACCACAGAGCGCCACAGGAAGTCATTCCTGCCTGTGGCCATCAAACTATTTAACTCCTCCCTCTAAGGATTAGTCTGTTTGACCCTAGGTCACTAAACTGGACATTGAGCATTACATCTTAATAATAATTGTGCAATATTCTGTTTACTACTCAAGTGCAATATTAGTTTTCCCTTGTTAGTTTTTCTTATTACTGTTACGGATATACCTCAATTACTCTCGACAGTACATGCACCTCCGCTTTTACTATTATTTATTACATAATTAGTGACATTGTATTTATACTGTACTTCACCATCTACCAGTAAACCACTTGGTACTCGACACTTAGTTTATCTTATACTTATACCAACATGTTACTTAATTTATTTCTGACCTGTTTATAGTGTATAATATCGTTTTCTCCTGTGTGCACTGACGTAAAGAAGAGCTACTGGAACAAAGAGTTTCCCTACGGGGATCAATAAAGTATTTCTGATTCTGATTCTGATATAGCATTAGTTATTGCTTTGGCACAGTCCGAATCTGCAGTGAGAGACTGATAGCTGCAGGGAGAAGGACTTGACTTCCAGTTTGTTTTTGTTTCATTGCACTAATCGACACATTTGGGTAATGCTGTCGTAAATGACATGTTTGTGTATTCACAGATATAACATTACCCAGATTTCAGTTGAACAATGTTGGCATACAGTTTGACACTAATCATTGTACATTTTTGCTGTAACTAACTGGGAAACCGTAATTCTCCCATACAGTGGATCTAAATGTCAAGGGAGGATCCTCCAGCTCTGGTCTCTCATTTGCCATTAAGATGGCTAACCAGGCTAAGCTAACCAGTATTCTACTGTACAGCTGATAACCAACAACTGGTGACTGCCAAAACTTTCCGGGTAAAACTCGCGCTCTAGAATTTCTGCTCCACATGTGCAAGTAGTAGACATAAACTGTTTTGATGTTTGTTTGTTGACAGACTCGGTTACAAGCCAAATAGCCAATCTAAGCAATCAAAATAATAATAAAAAAGTTACTTTATTCACTCATATTGTACAGCCTGCTCATATCATCTATCAAGTGACTAGAGGTGACAACAATGTGATAGAGCAGAGATTATGTCCCGCAAATCCACTATTCTCTCATTAAACACTGTACCAAGTTAGCGTGGCATATTGAAGCACAGACAGACACACACATACATGCAGAGGGAGAGAGAGACAAGTGCAGAAACATTATGTTAGCCCGTAACGTTTGTTCCCTAAAATGTTGTTGGCAAGTTGATAACGTTAACGCTAGCTTTCGGACTCCTGTTAATGTAAGCCCACTTGTTGAATCGGAGCTATCTCTAATCCATTAGCAAATGCAACCGACAGTAACTAAAGTTGGGCATCTTACAATCTCGGAACCCATTGGTTATCGTCTGACGACAATTTAGCCTCTTTTGCTCTCCACAAGGACTGTTTGACTGCATGTAACCGAAGCCCGCTCAAACGTGATTAATATTCGGACTACAAATGGAAACCAGAACGCTTCCGATAACAAAATCTTGTCCCTTGCCTACAGATTCTGCATTTGTTTATAGAGATTAGGTATCTTATAGCTAAAAAACAGAAATGTAGAAATTTTTGCAAATTTATTAAAAAAGAAAAACTGAAATATCACATGGTCATAAGTATTCAGACCCTTTGCTGTGACACTCATATTTAACTCACATGCTGTCCATTTCTTCTGATCCTCCTTGAGATGGTTCTACTCCTTCATTGGAGTCCAGCTGTGTTTAATTAAACTGATTGGACTTGATTAGGAAAGGCACACACCTGTCTATATAAAACCTTACAGCTCACAGTGCATGTCAGAGCAAATGAGAATCATGAGGTTGAAGGAACTGCCCAAGGAGCTCAGAGACAGAATTGTGGCAAGGCACGTATCTGGCCAAGGTTACAAAAGAATTTCTGCAGCACTCAAGGTTCCTAAGAGCACAGTGGCCTCCATAATCCTTAAATGGAAGAAGTTTGGGATGACCAGAACTCTTCCTAGACCTGGCCATCCAGCCAAACTGAGCAATCGTGGGAGAAGAGCCTTGGTGAGAGAGGTAAAGAAGAACCCAAAGATCACTGTGGCTGAGCTCCAGAGATGCAGTAGGGAGATGGGAGAAAGTTCCAGAAAGTCAACTATCTCTGCAGCCCTCCACCATCCATCCATCCATCCATTTTCTACCGCTTGGTCCCGTTAGGGGTCGCGGGTGACTGGAGCCTATCCCAGTGACTTTGGGCCTTAGGCAGGGTACACCCTGGACAGTGGCCAACTCGTCGCAGGGCTAACACAGACACAGACAAGGACAGACAACCATTCACTCTCACACTCATTCAATACGGGCAATTTAGAGTTATCAATTAACCTACACATGCATGTCTTTGGACGGTGGGAGGAAGCCGGAGAACCCGGAGAGAACCCACGGTAACACGGGGAGGACATGCAGACTCCACCCAGAGAGATTGCGTGATGTTGGTCTGGTCCGGGAATCGAACCCACGATCTCCTTATTGGGAGGCAGGAGCTTTAGCCGCTCTGCCACCGTGCACCCCCAGCCCTCCACCAGTCGGGGCTTTATGGCAGAGTGGCCCGACGGAAGCCTCTCCTCAGTGCAAGACATATGAAAGCCTGCATAGAGTATTGCCAAAAAACACATGAAGGGCTCCCAGACTATGAGAAATAAGATCCTCTGGTCTGATGAGACCAAGATTGAACTTTTTGGCGTTAATTCTAAGCGGTATGTGTGGAGAAAACCAGGCACTGCTCATCACCTGCCCAATACAATCCCAACAGTGAAACATGGTGGTGGCAGCATCATGCTATGGGGGTGTTTTTCAGCTGCAGGGACAGGACAACTGGTTGCAATTGAAGGAAAGATGAATGTGGCCCAGTACAGAGGTATCCTGGATGAAAACCTCTTCCAGAATGCTCAGGACCTCAGATTGGGCTGAAGGTTCACCTTCCAACAAGACCATGACCCTAAGCACACAGCTAAAATAACAAAGGAGTGGCTTCCGAACAACTCTGTGACCATTCTTGACTGGCCCAGAGCCCTGACCTAAACACAATTGAGCATCTCTGGAGAGACCTGAAAATGGCTGTCCACCAACGTTTACCATCCAACCTGACGGAACTGGAAAGGATCTGCAAGGAAGAATGGCAGAGGATCCCCAAATCCAGGTGTGAAAAACTTGTTGCATCATTCCTAAGAAGACTCATGGCTGTACTAGCTCAAAAGGGTGCTTCTACTCAATACTGAGCAAAGGGTCTCAATACTTTTGACCATGTGATATTTCAGTTTTTCTTTTTTAATAAATTTGCATACATTTCTACATTTCTGTTTTTTTTCTGTCAAGATGGGGTGCTGGGTGTACATTAATGAGAAATAAAATGAACTTTTTTGATTTTTAGCAAATGGCTGCAATGAAACAAAGAGTGAAAAATTTAAAGGGGTCTGAATACTTTCCGTTCCCACTGTATATGAGCACCATTGATGAAGAAAATATGTTTATGTAATGTGCTTGACAACAGCGGACCACAGGCTCACCAACAATAAAACGCTTCAATTACATTTGCCTACCGTCCCAAAACTGTCCCAAATGACACATCTGATAAATGTTTTATGACCCCGGCTCATTGGAGGTAGGAGTGGGTGCTGGGGATGCCCTTCCAATAGTTTTTCGAGCCCTGTAAGCTAGTTTAGCTGGTTGAGGGCTTGCTGCCGTTTCAATTCCCAACTAACTTTATTTGCATTTTCTCATTAAAAGAATGGAATCAATCTAATTATACAGACAGTAAATATTATATACGAGTGGCCTATTAAATAATTGAGATTTGAAAGCTAGGACTTTAAGTCTTACTGTTTTGTCTCAGGTAAAGTAACATCTAGCATTGGCACATTTCCCACTGTTTCACAGTACCCACTGACGTCTGGAAGTAGGCAAAACTGACACAAAGAGGAGCGCTAATATCATGCCACACCAGCCACACTGATAAGACTGCCTGCAGATGTGTCTGCAGACATTTTTTGTCTAAATCGTCCTTGTGAGCGCAGGGATCTGCCGATGCCAATTGTCTCAAAATGCCAATTTTCAGCTCCTCAATACCCAAGACGTTCCTGTGTCTTGCTTCCCAAGTCAACATCAACTTCAGCCATGGAGGAAAATAGTCTTCTCTGTGCTTCCTGACCACGGTCTCAAAGTTGCAGCAGGAATGGTTAACACTATGCTTAAGTTTCATTAAGCAGATCGTATGATTATAAAAATATTTTAAATACTAGTCATAGTGATAAACCACTGGGGGAGGGGGTTCCAGTCACAACCAGTAGTCGATGCCCAACCCTAGCCTACACACACACACCATTCACTGCCTTTATATCTCTTCAAATTAAAGCTTGCCTTTATCTAATTAATCAAATCAGTGTATAAAAGCACCATCAGAGGATCCTTTCACATATTTCTTTAGACTGACTGAGTTTCCCAGCTCATTTTGTGTGTTCTGCAAAGGAAATGATGCCACCCTGTGGGCAAGACCACACACTGCAAAAGCTCTGATCTCTGTCTCTGTATAGACAGATGGTATAGGATATTTTAGTTTTGTTTATTTGGAAATATTACCAGTCTTCAACCTTGTCTAATTCAAAATGTCTTGTATTACATGAATATAATGTGTGGTTGTGTGTTGCCAGAGTGTATAGCAACACACAATCGCTCACACAGTCTGTGGTGTTAGTGGCAGTCAATGCCATCCTTGTGTAGTGTTGAGAATTTGGTCGATCCTTCTCTGTGATCTGGCTGACAGTCATTTTTGATCAGCCATTCAAGCATATACACACGTGTCACATACTCTATACACTGTCAGTAGGCGGAGGTTTATGGGCAAGGCAGACATCTAGGGATGATAAATGTTTGTGTCCCCCAGTGCCTACACACACACACACACACACACACACACACACTCGCACAGTCAGGCTAACACTCAACCATTACAGTATCCACTACGGTAGGATTGTAGGCTCCATGCTAAGACTTTAGCAAATGTACATAAATTATGCAGAGCTAAATGAAAAGTTGATTTTAGTTGAATAATTTTTTGGATGCAGATAGACAGAGATAGTGATGGACACTGTTGTTGTCTGACTGAGTGAGCCACCCCCCTGCTGTGTCTTGTAAAATCACGCATCTCTTGCAGTAAAGTAGCTGAGTTGTGAGATGCAGTGTACACAGGTAAAAGTTGAATTGCCTCTCTCATTTCTGTAGCTTGCTACTTCGGTTAATTATGATACCTTGTATTTCAACCCTGTCTCTTAGAAATCACGTTATATACTACTAAATACTAACCCAAATACATTGTGCTGTCAAACGTAATCGCTGCCTATACTATGTTCAGAGGCAATGTTTTTGTGAGTGAGTGAAGGGCACATCAGCGCCCTCAGCCCACATGTCGAAGTGTCCTTGGGCAAGACACTAAACCCCAAATTGCTCCCTAGGGCTGTACCTTCAGTGTGTGTGTATGATTAATTAGTTTCTTTGTACTGATGAGCAGTTACACTGCCATCAGTGTGTAAAAGGAGCAATATGTAGTAATCAGTATGTGATATGTAGTGTGTGAAGCGCTTTGAGTGGTCGGAAGACTAGAAAGGCGCTATACAAGTACAGTCCATTTAATAATGCTGTAGTCACTACAAGCAGATATTATAGTACAAGACCAAATATTGATAACACTTTATTTGGATATTCTGCCTACAGATAGTTGTAACATTTCGACTTTGCTTTGTCTGTAGATTTGTGCCTAAACCTTACCAAACCTAGAAAACGGTTTTATTTATTTCAACTATGTTGAAATGTTAAAAATACCGTATGAACTATCTGTAGGCGAACTATCTGTAGGCGGACTATCAAAATAAAGTGTAACCCGGATATTTTGGCGGAAAATAAATGAAATACATTGTCATACTATTAATACTAGAAAACATAATCCAGGCGTTATGTTGGCCATCATTTTTCCTTCAAAATGCATTTGTTGTTGCAAATTAGTTGTAAATATTTTGTAACTAAATACTTTACATTATTTGTGTGGTTGAATAGCTACTTTGTAAAATAATTATTGCCTTTTGGGCAATGTAAAAAGTCCCACTTCCTCACAAGAAACGTCAAAATGCAGTGGGCAGATTACAATGAAATATTCTGAGTGCACATTTTCCAGAGGATGAACCTTTTATAGTACTGAAATTTAATGAGCCTTCTTCTAACACCACCCTCAGGAAAAAATGTCAGCTTGAAGCACAATATGGCCACAGAAATTCTCTGAGAACAATGATGCGCCCAGCAAGATGATTTGAATGACCCCGAGGCATTTCCTGTATTACCACCATCAGGACAAACTTTGCATTATAGCCCCTAGGCTCTAAGATTACAAATGTATTTACCTTATGTCCAATGCTTTAATATTGTGTGGGGCTAAATCAGACACAACATTAAAATCTGGTAGCTATATTGGCTGGCAATCTAAAAAGGTATTTTCAAGCCTGAGCCATATTGTGTTACATTGCTCATTCTCACACACTGATAAGAGTGTGTGTGTGTAATGGTGTGTATTGTGGACGCCTGGTTGAAGAGATAATGCAGTGATGGATTTCTATCATCTGGCCATTGCCAAACATTTTCAATCGCTTTCTGTTGCTCAAACTCACTCACACATTAACACACACGTACTTACATATGTATGGAAGGTTGTTATTATTAAGGGAAAACAAAACCCAAACCTACATGGCCCTGTGTGAAAAAGTGATTGCACCCTAAACCTAATAACTGGTTGGGCCACCCTTAGCAGCAACAACTGCAATCAAGCGTTTGCGATAACTTGCAATGAGTCTTTTACAGCGCTGTGGAGGAATTTTGGCCCACTCATCTTTGCAGAATTGTTGTAATTCAGCCACATTGGAGGGTTTTTGAGCATGAACTGCCTTTTTAAGGTTATGCCACAGCATCTCAATAGGATTCAGGTCAGGACTTTGACTAGGCCACTCCAAAGTCTTCATTTTGTTCTTCTTCAGCCATTCAGAGGTGGACTTGCTGGTGTGTTTTGGATCATTGTATATATTGTGTATATATATATGTGTGTGTGTGTGTGTGTGTGTTGATGTGGAGTGTGTGTTGGGTATCCCTCAGCCTGCTATCAGTCTAATGCTAACCTTCAGCTTGTGTCTGCAGCATGCTGATAAAGCTCCCTTTGCATGTTGAAAGGTCCTTTTGCTATTATTGTTCAGAGGTGGCAGGGACCTGAAAGTGACTTGTCAAATTGTCAGCTACACCCCCTCCCCCATTCTCCTTCCAGTCTAAAGCCACATTTTATATGATTTATGCTCTCTTTTATCAGCAAGCATGTAACAGGGACAAATGTGTACCTTAACCACATGAAATGGTTTTGTGTGTGTTCATGCAGCATATTCTCATGGTCATATCCCATGGAAGGGACCATCCTGTTTTTGGTTTTAATACAGTTTTTTTTTTTTTTAGGCTGAGGATTTAGTAACAGCTTTGCTAACACTGAAGAAGATTACTATGGAGAGAAATTAGTCATTATTGGTGTATGAATACCAACCAATTTGAACAAATGTAAAACAATTTCACAAATAAATACATCCCAACTTGAATAAATGTCAGTATTTTGTCTGTATTTTGTCCGTTGTTGTCGGGCGGAAACCTTATGTCCAAAACCGTTACTTTTCAGGAAATAGAAAAAAAAACTTGCGTCGTTGGTATTGTATCTTTATATATGGTTATATACTTGCATGTGTCATTATAGTATTAATATTTTACCAAAATCACGCTCAAATGGATGTTGGAATTACAAGGTTTTTGACCAGCGAATATCGAGATACGTGTTTTGTCCATCATTGATTAGAACGTCTGAGGCAGTAAGTGCATCGCATTACGTTATTATCAACTTACAGGTTACAAAGTAACCAAAGTACAAAGTTATAGCTATGTGTGCACTCAGTTTTTCCTGTCGTTAAATACATTTGGCCAGAATATCTTGTTATAAATGATTAAGTGCTGTGAACAGGCAATTAAAGACAGTATTGGCCATGACTATACGGCAAATGCTAGACTAAATTGCACTCCAATCTACCATGGTTTGCCTGCACTCTTCTCTTCTATAGAAAACACTGTGCTTATTCAAACAACCAGTTCTTTATTTAGCCTTGCATTGCAAATAACCAGAGACTGTCTCCAAACAACAACCTACTACTGCTGCATATTGTTCTATAAGTGAGTGAAGCAACTACCAACAATTCTGGCTCAATAATGCTGTCTACTGGATGGATGTACAAAACTGAATGCAAGTCTATTAAGAATAATACTAGTTTAAATATTTTCTAACACAATACTCACAGGTATTGTAGTGTACACTAGTTGATTACATGCATTGGACAGACACCATCATTTTTTTGAAAATGTGCACTTAATAAATAACAATGGCACAAAACAATAAATAAATAAATGCCATATAAATAAATACATTAATAATACATAAATAAATATACAAAACAGGAGGTCCATCATAAAATGAAGTGATGCTGCACTAACAATAACCACACAATGAACAATCAAAGTACTAGGGCTGTAGTCAACCAAAGAAATGCTTAGTCGACCAAAGTCCTGTCCTGCGCAACGATCAGTCGACTAAAAAAAAAAAAAAAAACGCAATGTCTTTTTTGATTGAACATTTATTAAACAATTATAATAGAGCATTTATAAAAAAACAACGAAAAACATCAATAATACATAAAACTATAATAATAATACAATTCTTTGAAAATTAGGTTATTTTTTAAACTGCAAAGTGAGGAGTTCTGTCCTAGGTCTATAGTGACCGTCACAATCGTGCACCTGACCACACCACACGCTACAAAAAATATAACTGCTAAAACTGCCAAATAATGAAAAATCCTAACAAAAGCTCTCGATTATACAGGCTGTATATTCTTCTTTACTTTCAAAGCTATGGGTTAACTTTTGTCCAACCGATCTAGGCGTTTTAAAACAAACACAAACAAACCCAAAATAGCCTAAAAAAACACTAATAATAATGGGCTGTATAGTAGGAAGACCTATAGATTTATTTTCGTTTTGTTACATTATATAGGCTATTTTCAAACGCGTCAAGTGTACAAATAAATTGAGTCAAAATCTATTGAGTCAGCATAATAAAGCCGTTAAGGCTACTTACAGATCTGCAGGCCTAGTCCACCTTTTTTATGTTGTGGGCCAAAAACACTAACATGTCCACATTCTTGGGTAAAAGACAGCTCCTTGACTTGTTAACAATAAATCCTGCTTTGAAAAATATGCGCTCTGCAGGAGTGGAGGTTGCAGAGATGCAGAGCAGGCGTTTGGCTGCCCGAGCAAGTCGTGGATATCTCTCCTCATTATTTTTCCACCACGCAAGTGGCCCAACAGTGTCCACTTTACTTCTGTCCTGAAGATAATCTTTCATTTCGTCGCAAGAGGATCTTTGTGCGCTTGGCTCATCAGGATCATCCTCTGCACCATGTCCACAAAGAAGCATCGCTATCTCCTTCTCTTTTGCCGTTTTCTGTTTTTTTGCCAACGGGTCCTCATCACCCCCTGTCTGCTCTGTGCTGTCTCCCGAGAGGCTTAGCCTTTGTGCTAGTTTTACGACTTCAGAATAGGCCTCATCCCGTTTCTCATCATTAAGAAAAGGTAGCTGTTTGAAGCGCGGGTCCAGTACTGCAGTTAAAATGTACAGGCTGCTTGTCATCACAACTCAGTCTTTGAGTTTCCATCGACTATCTATTTCCTGCACAAGCTTAAGTTTCAACTTCTTCTTTGTTGGACTGTCGTTATCTGTGATGGCAAGATGACATTTTTTTAGATTCTCAAGCATTGGGAAGGCCGCTGACAGGGATGTGTTAGCCTCCTCCGACAACAGCCTGGTCAGTGTAATAAAGGGCTTAAGAACGTCTGTGATGTCTTCAGCCATATTCCACTGCTCTGTTGTCATCTCCAAAGTGCTGCTGTCACTCCTCTTAGTGTAATTGGGGTCCGATAAAACGGCGGTGATGGGCCAGCGCTGCTCCAACAGTCGCTCCAACATAAAGCAGGTGGAGTTCCACCGGGTGGCCACATCCTGGATGAGTTCGTGCTCAGGAGCTTTTTGCTGCACCTGTTTCTCTTTGAGACCCGTTTTTGCTTTATGTCCCTTTTTGAAGTGCCCAACAAGACGTCGCGCCGCAGCCACCGTGCGCGACACCGGGTTTTCTTTTAAGGCAGCATTTACGCACAGCTGCAGGGTGTGGCCTGCACACCTAACCAACTCCACGTCCTGGCCACTGACCGGATCCCTTCAGTAATTCCACCGAGAGGACCATGTTGGCAGCGTTGTCCGTTACCACTGACACCAGCTTCTCTGGTGGAATGTGGTAAGCGCCCATGACTTGAGTGAGTCGCGCGCAGCGACATTTTCTCCTGTGTGCGCTTCATCCATCTGCTTTGTTTCTAACACAACGCTATTCATTTTCCAGTCCGCATCGATAAAATGGGCCGTAACTGTCATGTATGCCTCCATTCTAAGTGAAGACCACAAATCAGTTGTGAGGCCTACAGCCTCGGAGGATTGGAGTAACTGGTTTACATTTACTTTAAGTCCATCAAACCGCGAACGCATGACAGTCTCCCGTGCTGGCACAGTATATCTTGGCTCGACGATTTTAAACATGTTCTTAAAGCCCTTTCCTTCCACCGTATTGACTGGTTTCATATCTTGGGCGATGTAATGCACAATCCCCTTAGTGATGTCCTCCTTTCTCTTCGTCGACAGAGGATGGACCAACTCCAGTTGCGTCTGGGTGCTTCCTGACGCCTGTGGCATGGCCTGTGGATGCGCCTAGTACATAACCAATAAAATATATAAACTTTTCGACATTAGACATAGCAAAGCTGTCTGACACATTTGTATCTCGCTTACCTCTTTTAGGTAATAGGTCATATTGGTCGTTGAGCTATGGTAAGTTAGCTCTAGGCCGCATAGCTTGCACTCCACAGTCTTGTCGTCTTTTTTTGTAAAATGCAGCCAAACAAAAGATTTAGATTTCTTGGACATTTTTTCGACTAAAGCCCAAAACAAGTAGCGTTCTAACTGAATGAATACAGCAAAACTACCTATATTCCTTACTGAGCGCGAAGCAGCAGTGCAGCCAGCCACAGGTGCGGTTCCCGAGTGTTCATGTGGTGCGCTAAACTGTGGCGCCGTTATAAAATAGCCTAAATTAAAGCATTTAAAGTTTGGTATAAAACATAGGCTAATTATATTTAGAATACAGTAATATATAACTGCTAATAAAGGAATAAATATCAAGGAGTAAATCAATGAAAATTTCTTTATTGGTAAAAAAAAAATAAAAAAAATTGCAACTGGTCGACCAATGAGAATGTCAGTCGACCAAAACGGCATCGACCGATTAGTCGACTAAACGACTAAAGTTGACAGCCCTACAAAGTACATCAAACTAACATTTTATATGAAATTTGGTGGTGGTTTACCACATTTACGCTTTGTTGGTACACACTTGTACACTTGTGATTGATACTTGTGTACACTGGCAACCCCCAGGGCTGAAAAATGAAGCCAACCCGTAAGTGAACTGCAGTTCATCGAATGGCCACTTGAGGCTGACTTAAAAAGGGAGTCAATCCCCATAGACATGTTAAAATGCCCAACTTTACAGCAAACATGTTTACAGCCTGGTACAAGAAACGGTTTTGGTCTCTATAGTTATTTTCGCCCGTCATGACAACTGGGGGTGAATTTTTTGATAACTCACCCGTTTAAATTATATTAAGGCTTGAAGTTCTGCACAATTAAGGTCGTGGGGGGTGCCGGTGCCATCGCCAATATGGTCTGCCGTCTGCTAGCCACCTGTCACCTTAGTTCAATGAGTCACTAAACTTATTGAAAATATCTGAAGAATTATATGGCTTGCTGTGCAATTAATTGTACCAACAGACTATCCAAGACGTTTGTGCTCCAGTTTTTTCAGTGAGTGAAATTCTAGTATTTTATTTTAGCAATAATTAGCAGGTATCGGTATCTTTGTTCACCATACATGGCTTGGTGGCTAATTAGCCAGCTAATGAATTTGCCTTGGGTTAGCTTTCGAGCAAGACGCTTAGCTGTGCTAATGATGCTAACTTAACAGGAGTGTTATTAAATTGATTAAAATGTGAAATCTGACATTTTCAGTCAGTAGTAAAGACAAAAGGAGTACAAATATAAGTAGAAGTTATTCAAACGTGAACCATGTTTTTTCAAAATAAAAGGACAAAACAAAAAAAGTGGACAATATTTAAAACTATAAATGTCAAAGGAAACACATTTCTTAAAATAAAACCAACAAACTGGGCCTGTGCAAAAGGTAAAGGCTATGACCAGAGAGCTGCAGAGTCCATGGGGTAGTAGGGGGAAAACGGTATAAAGGGTGGGAATGTAGGAATGAGGAAGAGCAGATGTGGTAACAGTGTTATGGTTACAGATGTTATTTTTTAACAACCATAATGAACATAAAAAAAATTAACTCAACATTAGCCATGATGGTCAGGGCTATGTTTAGGTGTAACAAAATGGGTCCTAAAGGCCAAATTCAAAAACAGTGACACTGCCAACTGTAAGCAGTTCACTGCGTTTGGAAGTGGTCTTTAAGGCAATTAGCTACTGTACTTGTGAAATGAACTCCATCTTTCAAAAATAGCCCAGAGCTTTCATGCCTAATGTGAGGGTCCTCAATCATAACACCATTTAAGCTATGAACAAATGTAGCTATAACACTGTTAACAAATTTCCTGGCCTTGTCGAGCTTCACTGGATTGGTACCAGCCTTCCACCGGCTCCTCTTGTGTCGCAGACAAAAACATCATCTTCATGCCAGGGTGCTGGAGGTGAAGCTGGTGCTGGGGAGAAGGCCTTTCCATTGCAGCCAAACCAACAGACATGGACGTCCAGCACACTGAGGTTGCTGGTGATTATGGGAGGAAAATAAATTAGTGTAATAAATGCTTTAGATAATGAAAAATATAAGTCAACATTAAAGGATGGCTCAGTTTTTCATGTTTACAATACTATTATGTCACGTAGGAGATGTAGAAAATATAATATAGGTGACAGTCTTTAACATTTTTTGTTGTTGTTCTTTGAAGACAGACAATGTAAAATCAGCTTTTTAAGGTCAAGTAGCCAAGACTGGTACTTGCAGTTTATGCTGTGTGTAGCAGGTGTGTGGCCATGACCTCAACAAGGACTGAAAGACATAAACATCTTGTAACAAATATAAAAGTGCCTTTCTTTCGCAACAGTCATATGTCGCACAGCGTTGTCGGTAGCAGTACACAAATCCAAACCAAAATAGCGGTGTGGGGAATTTACAATCTATCTGTAATCCGTTATGCACCGACTCATCTGCACTGAGAATCGAACTGCAGATTTTAAAATTTCTTATTTGGTATAATAACTTAATAGGCAAAAAAATAACAATATTTATGACTATGCAGTCACATGTAGGTAACTTAATGTTAGTTTATTAATGTTAACTTATTAAAAGTAACGTTATAATCAAGTAACATCCAAATTAATGACTCGCAACTAAAGTTATGTGAACATCTAAATTCAGATTAATTGATTTCCTTCCAATTGTTTGTTAGACATGTAAACATTACACTAATTCATGGTAACACTGGCCAAATTTCTGCAAGTCTTGACAAAATCTAGTGTTTCAAATTACCATAATTATACATTTAAGAAACGTTGAGGCATTTTAAATCTTGTGTAGTATAATCATTATTTCAAGTTTTGTTTTATAGTTTCAGGTTAACTTACCTCAGCAAGCTGGGACGACGACGGGGTACCAACCGTAGACTGCCAACTGCATACCACATGCTGAACTGGTTATCAACGCAGAGTAGCATATAGCCTAGCTTCTTAGCCCAGCTTCTTAGCCTTAGTTAGCTTGATAACTTTGAGCTATGTGGTCCTGTTTCAGCAACCAGGTATCTCAGCTCCACCCACGCTCCACCTCTTGCCCATTTTTAGTTAACCGGGAGTTGGGCCAAGTGACGCACTGCCAAGATGGCGCTGGCCGGCGCCGCCCACTTTGAGCTTCAAAACGGCTCTTGAGAAACCTATGGGTGATGTCATGGACACTACGCCCATGTTTTATACAGTCTATGGTCTGCATGTAAGTAACTGAGTGTATGCGTTTCCTAATGTCTTAGAATTCAATTTATCTATCCACAATAATTATTAACAATTTATTAACAGTCTGTCACTTTGCGTGTTTGTGTAAATATCTGCATGTGAGTGAAATGTGTGGACCAGATCCATGCAGACAACCATGGTCTTGTCATTCACATCATTTTTGTCCAGCAGTTTTGATGCACAGGCCTCTTCTTTTTTTAAGAAAGTGGTCCTGCTACTCATTAACTTGCAAGTTGCCAGCCTTGAAGGAGCAGCAGGTGTTACACTGGTCCTTCTTTGGATGGTAAAGACCCAGGTTCTGCCGCTTAAATTGTTTTGTGAACACCTGCCTTGAAAATGGTGATGACCTTCTTGAATTTTCAGACCCCCTACTCTGTACTGGGGTGACATCTACCAAACCACGTACAAGCATTCTTTTCTTTTCCCAGTTCATGTTCTCCCAAAAGCATTTAAAAATATTCTCCCTGTCTGCCTCTCCAATTTTACTGCAGTGATGCTTAGAGGACTTCACACATGCAACTGACTGGCATACTGGTCCCATCACCCGGGGGTTCCTTGGTACGTTAGTTAGATCCTCAGCAAACACATCCATCTATAATCGCAATGTTAATATCAGAGCTAAATTTGATAAACATGTACACTGCATAGTTTTAAATGAGTTTGCAGCCTGAGGATAATTTGAAAACATTTTATAGAGCTAACATATTTACCCCAGATGAAGTCAGACAAAACTGCCTTGTCACTGTTTACCTTCAGCTCTGCTGTGTGTAGCACTTCATTCAAAATGGAGGCGGGGTGGAGATATGAGGTTTTGCCAACAGTTTGAGCATCCATTGGAGTTACGAGATTTAGTCACAAGCTTTTTTTAATACTTTTCATTGGTTAAATATTTGTAAAACCCACAGACAGACATAAAGGGTGATTAATAGCATTGATTTATGAAAAAAAATTAAAATGACAAAATATGGAGATACAAGGTTTCCACCTGACATCGACAATATATATTTCTAACTTCAAGTTCATAGATCAAATAACATTTGCTCTTCAAAAGCTTCCTGTGTACATAAATATCTAAAAATGTTTTTGGCATTTGTTTACAGATTGTTAAATGTGTGTGTATGGATTGCCTGACAGGTGTGAATTGGGTTACATTCGTGTGTGGCGTTTTGAGACTTTTTTCCAAGTGCTGGTGGAAAACTCAGACGTCCTTTTCTGAGCGTTCATAAAGGTGTTTTTTTCCTAAAGATAAAACAGCTTGTCATCCTTTGATTAGACACTATAAATTATTTTTACATGGAATATTCCGATCAAATGTACTGTTGTGTTCCTTTCCCAACCCTTACAGACATGCTTATTGATTGCCCTGCCCCAACATAAAAATTTAAGAATAATTTTTGCTACTTCTTCTGCTGGGACAACAGTCAGACCAGGCAAAAAGCAGATTGTGTCCAGCTATCAGATACACATTGACATTCAAATATTTAGGGGGCACATTCCCCATGCTTTTCCACGATTTTCAGCAGCTTGTACCTTTGTCAAAAAACATGGTGTATTTTTTAGATTCTACCTTTTTCTGTTTCTGGCTCTGCCATCAGCATGTGGCAACAGAAACTGAATTAAGATTTGATGGAATAATAGAGATTTTTCCAATCTTCAGACATGAGACTGTTTTTGATTCTCTCTGTAGCCTCCTGTTCTTGTTGTGGGTTTATAGCCTTTGAAACTGACTTCAGCAATCCATCCACTCCGATGTGTTGTGTTGTAGATGCAAAGTCTAAAAATCTAGTATAGATAGATATAGAAGTATGTATGCATTAACATCCAGGTTTTTCCACAAACAAGCTTTTATTTCTTGTGCTCATAAATAGCTTTACATACTGTCATCCATATTGCTGAAATAAAACGCATGAGATCAGACAGTATGGCTGTTATAGCACTGTTCCAGGAAGCTGCGATGCAGAACTAGTGTTTGACACCCGTTGAGAGTGTGCTGTATTTGTGGTGGCTGTCACCATGTTGGGGTGCATTGACATTATACTTTTCCTTATTTAAATTTGCTTATTGTTTGTCTTTCAGGTTTGATTTGATGGCAACACTGCTTTTCAGTATTTGACGCCTAAAGTCTTGCATGTGCATCCTCTTCCCCCCTCTCCACTTTCTTCACAGACAGATAGGGCTGGGTATCATTTAAAAAATTACGATACCAGTACCAATACCAGTACCCTTAAAGTGATACGGATACCAATAAAGTACTTCATTCAATACCTATCATGTGAATGGAAGCATTCAGTTGAGTGAAATGCCACCACTCGTCCCCATCCAAATGATTTTTACACAAATACATTTTGAAAATGTTTTTTATTTTTTGCGCATTAGTTAAGTGTAGAGAGCCAGCACAACAGACCAGCCTTGTTTATCAGAGTGTTGAGTGATGGGAAGTATTAATTCTGAAGGACTATGAGTTAACAGTTTGAGTCAAGCTTGTCTGTTTTACAAACCAACAGCAAAAAACAAACAAACACAAAGCCAGCATTCTTGCTGATA
Organism: Siniperca chuatsi; assembly: GCF_020085105.1. Lineage (NCBI taxonomy): Eukaryota > Metazoa > Chordata > Actinopteri > Centrarchiformes > Sinipercidae > Siniperca > Siniperca chuatsi. The sequence continues at coordinate 4,577,766 of NC_058056.1, read as the reverse complement.
CAGCGGCTTATGAGCTGTTGTTTCTCGGGTAAACACACCGATCTCAGTGGCTGTCGCAGACCCTTTTTTGCAGTTTTGCAAGGCACTGACAAAATACCTTTTTTTTTTTTGTAATTTTATTTTTGGTGTTGTGGCAAAAACACTGGTGCTTTAGATAATAACTTTACTGTCTTGCTTTTGATAAGAAAATTATACACAGACTTCAGCTGAATTTGCAGTTTTTTATCAACTTTGTAAAATAAATAAATTACTTTACATAACATTCAAATAATTAATACAAAAACTATGTACTGGATCAACCCAAATTTTTGGAAGTGGGCAATATTAGATCCAAGGAAAAGATATTTTCTTTTTTTCCCCAACACAATGATATCTTGAAACAGGCCCAGGTGTTTAGCACAACAAATACAAAACAGGTTGACTCACTGTTATTACATCATAACAGTAATATAGAGCAACGCAGATTGTATTTTTATTATTATTGTTTATATAAAAATGTGGCAGGTTTTTACTTTTTACTTGCTACAAAGCTAGTTGTCCACTGGGGACAAGTGAAATTCAACTTTGCTTTCCCTTCTGTGTTGTTGATGAGTCTAAAGAGACTGTTGTTTTTTATTTACGAGTGGTGGAGCTGCTCAAGAGACTCAGGGTATTTATGTTCAGTCAGAGCAGGAGAAGGAACGGCTGCTTCTTAGAGAGAGGTGGGGGAATGAGATAGATGGATCGATGTAACAAAAAGCAGTAAAGGCAATAAAGAAACATCCAGTCCCTGAGCACCTTTAGGGATGAGTTGATTTACTGTCAAATCTGCTGGTGGATTGTCGATAATCTCAGCCAGGCCCCTGAATTTACAGAGCAGAGACATTAAAGCTCCAGTGTGTAGGATTTAGTGGCATCTAGCAGTGGGTGTTCTGGGCTACCGTAGAAACATGGCGGTGCAACACGGCGATCTCCATCGAAGAGGACCCACTCCCTATGTAGATAAAAATAGCTTATTTTAAGGTAATGAAAACACGATTCTTATTTTCAATTTTTTTTAATTAAAAAATACTTATGTAAAACATACTTATTTATTAACATAAATATTATATTCCATTTCCTCCAATAGCTCCTTCTAAATGTTACACACTGGACCATATATACCTAATATAAAAGAGAGTGAACTGGAGAACAGGGTGCGTTTGTGTATATATGTGCCCAAAATATAGCCAGACAGAGGGTGTTTCTCTACCCACAGACTTGGATTTCTTTTACAAAAGGCCTTCAATTTTCCACTTGAGCAGATTTCAATTTACATACACATCCCCCTCTGTGACTTGATCCTCCTGTTATTGATAACATTTAGGGCTGCTGTGATAAAAGATTTGCCGTGTTTTTCATTAATTTGTTTTCCATCATTGGCAGGACACTCACTCAAACCAGCTTTATGGTGAGGGATGTAGACTGTATCTGGGTATGAATATAGCTTTACATCTGTGGTTTGTCTGGGGTTAAGTGAGTAGATTGTAGGAGCATGAAGATGGAGGCTTTTTTACCAAATGTTTCATTGGATAGAGCAGCAGCATTATCGCATGTTTGAAAGTAGATTTTGCCAAATTTAGACAAGAATTGATAATTGATTAATAGTTTCAGTCATTTATCAATCAAAAATAAAAAAACATTGCTGGTTCCAGTTTCTTAAATGTGAGGACTTTTTTCTATTTTAGAACATTTTAAATTGAAAATCTTTGGATTCGGGACTGCTGGGATCACGTCCTCCCAACACAAAAACGTGCTATATAGCATTCATTGAACACCTCCTGCTTCATGTTGGTGTACATGTCAACCAGTAGCAGTGAACACAACCACGCCATGCAAAGATCAGTGATGCACTGTTTCACACATCTGGATGTTGGAACTGGATGTAACTTTATATTATATACTTTATTAAAAATGTGTAAATGCAAATCCAAAAGTTTTGTTTTCAAATCCAAAAGTTTTGTTTTCGAATCCAAAAGTTTTGTTTTCGAATCCAAAAGCTTTGCTTTCGATTTTGAAAGTTTTGCTTTTGAACCCAGAAGTTTTGCTTTTGAACCCAAAAGTTTTGCTTGCTTTTGAGCTGACTCTTGTGGGCGGGACCTAGGCTGAAAGATGTAAGACATGTCCCTATTGGCCAGCCTCGATTGGAATGACAGCTTGGCAACATCCACTGTTAGCAGAAGGGAGCGGAGAGGACAGAAAATCAGTGCACAGGTATGGTTACACATAACTTCCGTCTTAGTAATAGAATGTTATGTTTAAACTGGTGCATGTATATTTATTTTGTTTAACGATCTGTGACATTGTAATAGGTTAAAAAATACATTATTTTGTCAGGCTGTAAGTTAACTGCTATCTTAGCTCAATAAGCTAGTCACTACAGTTACATGCCCAGGCTGCCTATTAGCCTGCATGACATTGTGCATGTCGCTTCTAGTTAACAGGAGGACTTGTGTTCTTGTTAATGTTATATTTGTGATGTGCTGTATTATTGTATCAGCGTCCATCTTAACGTTACTTAACATTAGTCACTTTCTCATTGTAGGTGTCACGCTAGCTGAGCTGTCTGGGTTTTGAAGCAAACAGAAATGTCACATTTCCATTGTGTATTCTACATTGTTTTTTCACCGTTGGAGGTTTGATTGGAGCTCACTCAATTACGTCATCTTTTTGCACCCTCTTTTTCTGGAGAATTGGCACCACCTACTGCTTATCTCAATGAACCAACTCCTAATAATCACATTACGGTAGAGGATAGAAACAAAGCATTCATTTGCATTTTCTTTTGCCAATTTTTGGCCCACCAATTGAAATTACCTTTGGGAATATGGCTTTATGGTTACTTAGTTTTATAAGTATGGGAATGTGTAGTGACACGGTATCATTGATGTTACTGTTGAGAGATATGACTTGTTGTCCAGTATTGTCTTGTGCAATCAATTATTAATAACATTTATGCTTTGCTCTGCATGATCACATTACAATGTTATGCACCTTAATATTAAGCAAATTATAAATTTAAAGATCGCTGAAATTTCTTAGTAGTCTAATCAAGTTTTATGTCTTTACTGTTGATTGTTTTCCAAGCTTGCACAGAGCCTATTCAGTTGAATGGATCATCATGCACCTGTGCAGGAGGCAAAGATCTATGCAACAGCAGATGGTGCCAAATTTTCCACTGCCGTACACTTTGCCCCTAACTTCCTCCAGTTCTTCCATTTGGAGAACCTAAATGTTACACAGGAGATTGCAGCTATGATAGAGGAGGGCACACAAGAGCAGTCTGAATGTCCATTATGGAAAGAAATGCGCCAGCCCAGAGTAACAGCCAATAGGTTCTATGAGGTTTGCCATGCGCAAGGGTACAACAAACTAGCACAATGAGGGGGTCTTGTGCGTGAACCTCAGGTGCTGGAACAATACTCAAGACTGTTCAATGTAAATGTCTCACCCTTTGACCCTCACAGCTTTGTCATACATCCCAATGCTCCTCGTCTTTGTCCCAGATGTGTATGACCCTAATGTAGCTCCTAGTTTTTTGCTCGCAGAATTGAAATGCCCAGACATCTGTAACATTTCTGAGGCGGGGCATGTCAGATGTGTGGAAAACTGAATAGAAATCATAAATTCTACTGGCAGGTTCAAGGTCAATTGGCAATAACTGGATTGAGCTGGTGCGATTTCATTACTGACACTGAAGAGGACGTAACAGTTGATCAATTATCTGGAGGGGATGGTGAAATGATAACAGATGAAAGAAAAGGTGGGGCTTTATTTTTTGGTACATATATGCATGTGTATCTACAGACAGCTAAATGGTAACTGTAAACACTAGTAACTTTGTCTCCGATACTTGCCAGATATCTTACGTGTATATCTAGGAGTCTATATGTGTTAATACGGTGTAGTCCCTCATTCGTCCAGGAGTGTTCCATCGTAGAAAAGGTTTCAATCGTAGTCATCTGGACACTGTTTTCAGAATCAAGACGTTTCGGCTCCCATCCGGAAGTCATTCTCAATCGTGAAAAATGGTCTGAGAACTCAGAAATTTAAGCTAATCTGTGTTACTTAAGCCCTGCCCTCAGGAAAGAGTCTTCCTGAGTTTCTGCTGTTTAACCTGCCTAGTTTCACCTGAAACTGCCCTTTTGTTTCCATGATGGCCCAGTAATCAGTAATCAGGCCTATTGTTTTCTGGCTGCACCTCCCTCATCACTGTTAAGTACCTGATTAGCATATGATTGGCTTGACCATGGTGATAATACACTGTGATAGATCGTAGGCAGGTTGAATCTCAGACCATCATTCTGAAAACAGTGTCCAGATGACTACCATTGAAACCTTTTCTACGATATATGTGTTAATATTTATAAATGTAATAAATTCCAAGAGGCATGTTTTGGGGTTTTAAGTATTTTAGTAAATTGATAATTTCCATTGGAACTGGCCTTGTTAAACAATGTAGAAACAAATATTAAAACTATGATTTTAGCTCACATGAGTGACTGTTCTTGGCAAGTTTATATACACAATTGAGTAATCAATCAACACATTATATCAAAAAGTAGAAATACCATAGTCTAATAATACTCAATTACAAGGCATGTTTTGGGGTTTTAAGTATAAGTACTCAGTATGCAGAATGGCACCTTTTTAAAAATCTTATTTTATTTTAGAATATTGTATTAATCTGTTACACAAATATGTGTAAGAATATTTTAATGTTGTAGTTCATCAATGTGGCGCTAATTTTAGATACCTTGTATAACACTAGGTTGATTAGTAGCACAGTACTGCATCAAATCAGCATATCATTTTATGAGAAAAGTTACTATAAGTGTCAAACAAATGTATTGGGGTAGAAGTATAAAGTAGCACTAAATGGAAATACTTGTGTAAAGTACTAGTATGTCAGAGTTGTACTTCAGTACCTGAGTAAATGTACCCTTGTTACATTCCACCACTGTCTAAAGGATCATTCATTAGTAGCTACAACATTTAACAGTAACACATTCATACTCTATGCAACAGGTATGTGACCTTTCAAATCAAGTGGTCCCTGAAAGGTCATCAAGCAGCAGTTGGTCCACAGCTTGTTGACTGTCCCGGACAAAGTTAGACGAAGAGTGTTGTCCCAGATGTGATACTCTTTAACTCTTCTGATTGCTCTTTCAACAAGAATTCGAAGCAGAGCTATGGCTTGTGTTTTCAGAGCATCTTCTTTGCTGAACTGTGCTGTGGTTTGAAAGGGGGGCATGATCAGCTTTGACCCATGGTCATTGCCATGCAGCCATTTTCCAGCTCTCCCAGTATTCCACACCATTCAGTGAGCTCTCGATCAGTTATCCTGAGAATGATACAAACAAGCAGCCAAGATAGTAGTAATGTCTTGCTTTAATATATCATCAGTTATTGTCAGGGTTTAACACAATGTTGCACAAAGTTACCTGTGTCTGTGGCTGATGCCATGTTTGTAGAGTGCTCTCTCTCTCTCTCAAAACCTAACACGACAGCGGCGGAAGGCCGCCCACCATTGAGTCTGGTTCTGTCCAAGGTTTCTGCCCTCTTAAAGGAAGTTTTTCCTTGCCACTGTCGCCATATGCTTGCTCATGGTGGGATTTGTTGGATTTGTTGGGTCTCTGTAATTAATATTATAAAGAGTACGGTCTAGACCTGCTCTATAGGAAAAGTGCAATGAGATAACTTCTGTTATGAATTGGTGCTATATACATAAAATTGAATTTAATTGAATTATGCAGTGGTACCATCTTTACCTGCATCATGCCACAAGATGGATGTATAGAACTTTGCCTGCTGCACAGGTGCATGATGATCCATTCAAATGATTAAGCTCTGTGCCAACTTGGAAAATAATGTGACTTAACTACAAGAAATATCATATGTCATTTTTAAAATCATAATGTGCTCATATTAAGGTGCATAACATTGTAATGTGATCATGCAGAGCAAAGCATAAATGTTATTATCAATTGATTGCACAAGACAATACTGGACAACAAGTCATATCTCTCAACAGTAACAACAATGATACCGTGTCACTACATATTCCCATACTTATAAAACTAAGTAACCATAAAGCCATATTCCCAAAGGTAATTTCGGTTGGTGGGCCAAAAATTGGCAAAAGAAAATGCGAATTAATGCTTTGTTTCCATCCACTACCATAATGTGATTATTAGGAGTTGGTTCATTGAGATAAGCAGTAGGTGGTGCCAATTCTCCAGAATAAGAGGGTGCAACAAGATGACGTAATTGAGTGAGTGCCAATCAAACCTCAAACAGTGAAAAAACAATTTAGAAAACATGATGGAAATGTGAAATTTATGTTTGTTTCATGTATTAATGTGAGGAAGGTTACAGTCTCCTCATCGCTCCACAAAGATCTGATAGGTCACAGTTCTGCCGCTATTATTAAAATCGAAAATGCACATAAAAACAGGTGGATGGAACCCAGATAGCATGACAGCTAAGACGTTAAGATGGAGGCCGATAAAATAATACAGCACATCACAAATATAACATTAACTAACGTTAGATCATTGAACACAAATACTCCTCTTAACAAGTAGTGACATACACATGTCATGCAGGCTAATAGGTAGTCTGGGCATGTAACTGTAGTGACTAGCTTATTGAGCTAAGCTAGCAGCTTAGCCTGATAAAATAATATGTATTTTTTAACCTATTACTGTCATGGTTTTAGGTTTGTGTTCTGTTATTTCCTGTTTTATTTTGAAAAAGGCTCCTTCCCTTAAGTGTCTTAGTTTTGCTTCCTGTCTTTGATTGTTTTCACTTGTTTCACAGTTTCACCTGTGTCTCATTTCCCTAACCTAAGTGTATTTAGTCTGTGTCCTTCCTTTGTTCTGTGTCACATCACTGTACGTTGTATCTCTGTCAAGCACCCTGGTTTTTTGTTCCCCTAGATTCTTTGTTCCTTTGTACCTTCCCTGTCTGTGGATTGTGGATTTTGCCTGCCCACCGCTGGACTTGTTTTTCTGTTTTGAAACTGCCTACCTGCTGTGAGCTACTGTTGCCTGCCGTTTCCAGTGTAATCCTTTTGTTAATAAATAATTATCAAACTGCACCTGCTCGGCCTCTGTTGTCTGCATTTGGGTCCTACTCCTGCTTTCCTGCTTGACACACCACAACAGAACGATCTTACCCTAATGGACCCAGCTGACACAATGTCTGACGAACTGTTGAGGCTTATTAGTGACCTGGAGTGCCTTAGGGATATGTGGAGGAGGGCAGCCGGGGACTATCATAGAGAAGCAATCTGCACCCTTGCCCATGTGAAATTGTCCCTTCGGCCTTGGCTTAGGGACTCTGTTCCCAAGTTCCTCATGGACTTTCTCTGTGCCCCCTAGCCTCAGCCCCAGGCCCTCAGTCCTCCATCCACTAGCCTCCAGTCTGCGCCTCAGCCTGCTAACCAGCTTCCACCTCAGCCCATTCCTGTCTAGGAGGCACCTTCTGGAAGACCCCCCAGAAGGAAGCGTGGTTCCCCCCGACTTCGTCCCTCACCGCTGCCCAGCTGCTCATCCTCACCGTGGCCCTGCGCTCCAGAGACTCAGCTGCCCAGTTCCCTAGAGCCATCATCGGTCCTGCCTGGTCCCCAGCCAGCAGCCTGGCAGACTCCAGTCCCTTCACCGCAGTGGTCTCCAGTCCCCGTGCGGCAGCCGTCTCGAGTCCCTGTTGGGCCGCAACAGCCCCCAGAACTCTCTACGCTGCAGTAATCCCCTGAACTGCAGCACACTCCTGCTGCTGCTGGATCACAGCCGCCGTGTCCTGCCGCTGCTGAATCGCAGAAGCAATCTCCTGATCGACCTGAGCAGCAGCCTCCTGGTTCCCTGGCATCACTGGTCCCACCAGCTCCTCTGCCAGTCCCCCCGTCGCTGGCCTCCAGTCCTGCTGCCCTGTCGCCGGCCTCTGTACAATTACAATATCACAGATCGTTAAACAAAATCAATTTACGTGCAACAGTTCAAACTATTACTTTGCTATTACTAAGACGGAAGTTATGTGTAACCATACCTGTGCACTGATTTTCTGTATTCTCGGCTCCCGCTCTGTCTCCTGTCTGATAACAGTGGATATTGCCAAGCTGTCACTCCGATTGAGGCTGGTCAATAGGGACACGTCTTACATCTTTCAGTGTAGGTCCCGCCCACGAAAATCAGCTCAACAGCAAGCAAAACATTTGGGTTCAAAAGCAAAACTTTTGGATTTAAAAACTAAACAAATACATTTTTCTTGTAATAAAAAATGTTTGCATTGCAGTGTCGATAGTTTTGCTCTCAAATCTATGTTTTGATTCCAGTGTGGAAATTTTTAAGTAAAATAAAGACACAAAAGTACCCTCATAGGACATGAGCCAAACAAAAAATTCAAAGTACATGTCAAATAAATTTGTCCTAAAAGTGATTTCTGTCATTTTAGGTAGTTCTCATCATGCTGATATATGTTCATGTGGTCGTCTTCTGATACGTTTATTACTTTTTTTGATTATATAAAGAGGTATGGCTCGGCACGATTGACAGCCACTTTCAAAACTCAGATGTGCCACAGGAGCAGAATAGTTTCTGAAAGATGATGCTATTTAATTTACATTTTCATTTGTAATTTACTACCAGCACTCTTAAGCCAACATGATGCAGTCAACTGTTCTTGCAGATACTCTGAGGGATCTTCTTTGCATTTTGTTCGGCAAGTTGGTACTTTTTGTCAGCTAATTCGTGTTAGCTAGCTAACCATAATCAACTGTAAAACTCAGCACAGTAGGGTAAAATTCGTTGTCATGTTTAGTGCAGAGCAAACACTTTCTTAGATATTAGAGGGTTTTGACAACATCTGCTCTGGAAATGAAGATGTATCTGAGGCTACTGATGATGACGAGTTAGTTGTGCCATTTAGCAGAACTGGAGCACGAGAATGACAAAGCTAGCTCAGACGATATGATTTATATAGTTACCTCAACTGCCTTGACCTTACTGCTATAAACACGCAAGTAGTTGTCCTTTTAACTTGGGAAGCCAGAAGATCTCACTTGGCCTTCAGCTGTTGTGGCCATGGCTGGCAAAAAAGGAAAGGGGTGCCATGAATTCCAGCTTTTGGGAGTCATGGCGAAACAGTGGAGTGGTGTGCGCAGTATGCACAACCATATTACAATGATCACAAGCAAGTGACTGTGATTTGTAATTACCGTGCCGACTAATTTGGGTTTTATATGAGAAGTTACAGTAGCCTATGTGTAAGATAGTACAGTATAAACATGAAATATATTTTTTGTGTGTTTATTATTAATATGTTGCGAAACGTTTACAAGCAACATGATTTTGATATGTGGCTTAGTCTGCTTTATGTTAGTGCTGGGTCAGTTAAGACCCGAGGTATGTAGAAATGTTTGAAAAAACACCCATGTATCTAATGGTTAAATCACATTTCAACACTATAGGTAAACAATGGTCACATCTTAGTGCGCATGTGCCGACGTGCATGCTGCCTGTTGCCGTTGTTAAAGAGTTTCCCCTCGGGGATCAATAAAGTATTTCTGATTCTGATTACATATTTCATGTAGACAGTGTAGTAATTGCACATGAGTAAATATCATATAGTTGGGTAGTTTACCAAGTTGGACATGTATTCTAAAATATCTTTCAGTAAAGCAGGTGAGAAGGTGTATTTATTATCTATGGGAACACAGGTAAGTAAACTGTATGCTTGCTCAGTTATATCACTGGTTATCAACAATTCTCAAATCCCAATCATAAACATTTAAGCATTTCATGTTTTTTAGATAGCTGTACTCGTTTTACTCATTGACTGATGAGAGTAATGTGCCATAATGAAATTATGATTACCAACAATGATGACTGAAAAAAAAAGAACTAAAGTTATTCACAGTACTAACATCAATCGATTTAATTTGAGTCACTGGGGTTCAGTTAATGAATGAATTACTAGCCTGGGTATAAACGTGGGCTTTCTTGATATAATTAGGAATTATAAAGCTGTCACGCCACATGATGACAGTAAGTTGGCTTTACAGTCAGACCCTTGTTCTGTAAAACAACACGCAGACGTGCGTGCTGGCTGCAAACTAATGATTAACGTCTAACAGGTGTTAGCTAAATCTTTCCCTAAGTTAGCTCAATTGTCATTTCTTTAAGTTGTCAAAACTCTCCCAGGGAAATAAGTTACTGAACTGCTTGGAAAATGTTGTTACTTCAGTGTAAAAATGGTTAAGGTTGTAGCCTTAAGTTGCCAGTGTTGTGTCGTAGACGCGTTCCCTGTCTGTGTGTTTCCCCTTACCTAAATGTGAGCCAAACCTTAGCTCATGCTACATGCTACACTTTAACCATAACCTAACCTAAGCCCTAACCCCAACAGGTGGTAGTGTACCTTTCCATCTCGCGTCCCAGTTTCACTCGGCTCTCGGTGGCGGGTCGGCTGTCAGTCAAGTTGAGGGTCCAGTGGTCAGCCGTCAGTTGAATGTCCTGCCTCCCTGACTCTACTGCGCAGTCTCTTGTTGCAAAATGCATCACAAAAGCAAGATGGCAGCGCCTGTGTTCATATGGCTTCATATTTGCATAGTGAAAGGAATTGGCGTCGTCCATCTTTATACGAAGCCTATGGTCAAAACGCACGCACTTTTGCAGTGGCAAGTCTGAAACTTGTGTGTGTGCACTAAGGCACATATGTTACTGTAAGCTACAGTGCATCCTGGATTAAATTCATTATTTTCCTCAAAATTCTACAAACAACACTCCATAATGACAACGTGAAAGACGTTTGCTTGAAATCTTTGCAAATTTATTAAAAATTAAAAAACGAAAAAACCACATGTACATAAGTATTCACAGCCTTTGCCATAACACTCAAAATTGAGCTCAGGTGCATCCTTTTTCCACTGATCACACTTGAGATGTTTCTACAATTTGATTGGAGTGCACCTGTGGTAAAGTTGATTGGACATGATTTGTACATGTCAGAGGACAAACCAAGACATAAAGTCCAAGGAATTGTCTGTAGACCTCCGAGACAGGATTGTATCGAGGCACAGACCTGGGGAAGGGTACAGAAACATTTCTGCAGCTTTGAAGGTCCCAATGAGCACAGTGGCTTCCATCATCTGTACACAGAAGAAGTTTGGAACCACCAGGACTTCCTACAGCTGGCCACTCGGGCAAACTGAGCGATCAGGGGAGAAGGGCCTTAGTCAGGGAGGTGACCAAGAACTGTCACTCTGACAGAGCTCCAGCGTTTCTCTGTGGAGAGAGGAGAACCTTCCAGAAGAACAACCATCTCTCCAGCACTCCATACGCCTGTATGGTAGAGTGGCCAGATGGAAGCCACTCCTCAGTAAAAGGCACATGACAGCCCACCTGGAGTTTGCCAAAAGGCACCTGAAGGGCTCTCAGACCATGAGAAACAAAATTCTGTGGTCTGATGAAACAAAGATTGAACTCTTTGGCCTGAATGGCAAGCTTCATGTCTGGAGGAAACCAGGCACCACTCATCACCTGGCCAATACCATCCCTACAGTGAAGCATGGTAGTGGCAGCATCAGGCTGTGGGGATGTTTTTCAGTGGCAGGAACTCGGAGACTAATCAGGATAGAGGGAAAGATGAGTACAGCAATGTACAGAGACATCCTTGATGTAAACCTGCTCCAGAGCGCTCTGGACCTCAGACTGGGGGAAGGTTTATCTTCCAACAGGACAACGACCATAAGCACACAGCCCAGTCCTTGAGTGGCCCAGCCAGAGCCCATCCTTGAACCCGATTGAACATCTCTGGAGAGATCTAAAAATGGCTGTGCACCAATCGCTCCCCATCCAACCTGATGGACCTTGAGAGGTCCTGCAAAGAAGAATGGCAGAAATTGCCCAAACATAGGTGTGCCAAGCTTGTAGCATCATACTCAAAAAGACTTGAGGCTGTAATTGGTGCTTTAACAAAGTATCAAGCAAAGGCTGTGAATACTTATGTACATGTGATTTTTTTTCATTTTTTATTTTTATTATTTTGCAAAGATATCAAACAAACTTCTTTCACATTGTCAGTATGTGGTAATGTTTGTAGAATTTTGAGGAAAATAATGAATTTAATCCGTTTTGGAATAAGGCTGTAACGTAACAAAATGTGGAAAAAGTGAAGCGCTGTGAATACTTTCCGGATGCACTGTACATGTAAAATGTATAGCCTGCTGGTTACCATCTCTGTGCCTGCACTGGACTCTTTAAAAAGTTAATACTGCATAAACAGACATAAATACTTAGTGTTTGATAATTTTGCCAGGTGTGTATGTGTTTTGATACAAATAGGAGCCTTCATTGACAGTACCTTAGCAGTCCTAAAAAAACTGCAAAGTAAAAATTAAAACAGCTTTCTGCTAAAAAGTGAAACGTAAAGCAGAAGATTGGTGAGTGTGACATGATGAATCTAGTGCAGTGGAAATGGACATTATGCTGAATTTACCATGTGAGCAGTAGGCTACAGGTAATTACGCCCCTCAGTGTTCTTTATCTATCCTTTATTAGTAACAGCCTTTGCTCTGCTGGCCTACCGGCTATTATTTAAGACGGAGCCATTATTTGAGAATTTGTGGTACATGTATACAGTGCAGTGTGCTCATTCTGTAGCAGTGCAGTATTTGAAGAACAGATATTTTTATTTAATTTTACTTATTTATTATTTATAATGTTATTCATGTAACCTGTCTGTAAACACTGCATAATTTGAATGTTTTTATGCATCTCTGGAACATGCCTGATGCAAAAAAGTAAAAATGGCCATCTTTTCTGAAACATGCAACCTTTGTGGTAGACAGTTTACCATCATTTAAAAAACACATTCTACATGGCCAGTATTTGAGATCCAGCACGGTTACTACCTTTTTTTATCTTTACATACATGACTAGACTCCTGGGCACCGACTTGTAGAAGGCCCCCACCCTCACCTTATGGGCAGAACCATGCTTGTGTTCATTTTGTGTTTTGACATTTTTCCAACAAGTCCTCCAACAGATACGACCACATAAGTCGTTCATACTGTCTAATACGACCCACAGGAGTGTTTCCTAAATTAGCGCCCCTACTAGTGGCAGATGAGGATGGGCTGCAAGCATACGTTACGTAAATCATGTGACATAAGTCAGGTGACATTAAACTCGTGGTTAACATTGTGAAACGATCGCAGGTTAGGTTTAGGCATAAAAACTACTTGGTTGGGCTTAGGAAAAGATCATGGTTTGGGTTAAAATAAGTACGTTAGTTAAGTTATGCAACTAGTTTAAGTTAAGTAGCCTACGTTATGTAAGTCACGTAACTAACATAAATTAAGTCATGTAACTCTTTATACTACATCACCTGACTTCCAGGTTTGCTCCCTTCATAATTACCACAACCAGTAGAGGTCGCATCCTACTATAAATGTAAACATGGGTCGTAATAAGTTGCTTGCACAATCGACCTTTTCTGGTGAGGACAGTCTGCTTTTTTCAGTTTAAACCATAACTGTAGTACTGCTGTTGGTTGAAAACTGCAGCTGAACTGAATTATTTTGTTGTATTATTCCGAACACTATAGCAAATATCATAGAAAACTTGTGTTGCAGGTAATTATCTTAAAGCAGATCTGTTGTCAAAGATATATATTGTTGAATTAATTTTAATGTAGGCTTACTGTAGCCTAAGTATGCACTGTACAGCTGTATTACAAAGGAAATTATGAGCAAAAATTAAATAAATAAATATTGAATCCGACTCTGGGCAGATACTCATTATGAAAGAACTTGGATCAGGAGCAAAAACCGTGATGCAGACACACTATTTTTGACTGAGCTCTCTAACTGTCAAACAAGAAATGTTGTCACTTCAAGACCATGGTAAGCATCAGTGTTGTAATTCACACACAGACAAATGCAATGTAAAATAAGTCAGTTTTTGATTTGTGGAAAATCAGAGGGGGATATTTTTCAAAATATATTATCTGTAACAATGAAACAACAATGGGTCTATAAGCCATGAAACATAAATTTAATAAAAAAACTATTTGCGAACTGCTCTGTCACTGTCAATACTGTCTGTGGTGCAAGGAGGTATCAACAACAGTAAGGTGTAGGGCCTGCATGGTGAGCTGTGCTCTGCTATTGTAGTATTGCTTAAGTGCTGAAATGTATGTGTGTGTAATAATAATAATAATAAAACTTTATTTATAGAGCACTTATCAAAACAAAGTACAAAGTGCTTCACAACAAGAAAAATAAAATACCACAGTGAATGACGAAATATAAAGAAATAAAACACATAAAATACACAAAAGCAATAAAATAAACAGTAAAATAAACAGCCAGTTCAGGTAAAATCAGGATATGCTTTCAGATAAAAATGTGTTTTGAGACGAGACTTAAACGAAGACACTGACTCAGACAACCTAATTTCTTCGGGCAAGTTGTTCCAGAGCCTCGGGGCCCTGATAGCAAAAGCTCTGTCCCCCTTAGTTTTCATCCTGGACTCAGGAACAGACAGGAGACCCCTGCCCGAAGATCTCAAACTACGTGAAGGTTCATAAGGGATTACAAGGTCTAAAATATAATCTGGGGCCAGACCATGAAGAGCCTTAAAAGTAATCAACAAGATCTTAAAATCAATCCTGAAACCAACAGGGAGCCAATGTAAAGAGGCTAAAACAGGTGTGATGTGGTCATACTTCTTGGTCCTGGTTAACAGCCTAGCAGCTGAGTTTTGTACAGTCTGCAGTCGTGTCAGAGTTTTTTGATTAAGACAAGTGAAGAGGCTGTTACAATAATCAAGGCGTGAGGAGGTAAAAGCATGCACAACAGTTTCTGCATCACTAAGATTTAAAATAGATCGTATTTTTGCAATATTTCTGAGGTGATAGAAACATGATTGGACAAGTTTAGTGATATGTTGCTCAAAACATAAATTGCTATCAAACAGGACACCAAGATTTCTTGCAACAGGCTTGATATGTTTTGACAGGTTACCAGTGGATGGCAGTATTTGTTTAGTGATGTGTTGGGGCCCAATAACAAGGATTTCAGTTTTATTTGAGTTGAGCTGAGGAAAATTTATCGACATCCAATTTTTTATGTCAGACAGGCAGACCTGCAGAGAACTCAGCGTACTAAGGTCAGTGGGCTTGACAGGGAGGTACAACTGTGTGTCATCCGCATAACAATGAAAAGAAATACCATGTCTGCGGATGACATCCCCCAAGGGAAGCATGTATAAGGAAAACAATATTGGTCCCAGAATTGAACCTTGAGGCACACCATACTTGATATGGGAAAAGGATGACATGAAGTTATTAGTGCTAACACAGAATTTCCTATTGGACAGATAAGATGTGAACCAGTCTAGTGCAGTGCCAGATATGCCCACCCAGTGCCTCAGTCTGTCTAAAAGAATGCCATGATCAATTGTATCAAAGGCAGCACTTATGTCCAACAGCACAAGAATTGAACACATGCCTGCGTCTGCATTCATTAAAAGGTCATTAGTGACTTTAAGAAGGGCTGTCTCAGTGCTGTGGTGTTGACGAAAGCCAGATTGGAACTTTTCAAAGGTATTGTTTTCCACAGCAGCAAGAAGCTGCTTAGATACAAGTTTTTCGAGAATCTTCTAAATAAAAGGCAATTTGGATATTGGGCGGTAGTTATCCAGGAGGGTGGGATCAAGCCCAGGTTTTTTTTAGGACTGGCTGGACACAAGCTTTTTTAAAGAAATCAGGGACGCAGCCAGTAGACAGTGAGCTGTTAAAAATAATTTGTAAAAGGGGCGTAATACAATCCATAATTTCCAATAGAAACCTAGTTGGGATTTTGTCCAGAGGGCTGGAGGATACTCTCATAAGAGACATGATGTCTGTGAGTTCGGGCAGAGTAACATCAGAAAAATTGCTCAAAGAATCCCTGAGCGGGTGATCCACATCTAAAAAGGCTGGATTGGGGATGATATCAGATCTTATTAACTCCACCTTTCCAGCAAAGTGCAAAAGAAACTTTTCACAATCAGCATCACACTCAGCAGGGGCACAAGGAGAGGCTGGGTTAACTAACTGATCCACAGTCTTAAACAGGAATCTGGGGTTGTGCTGATGGGCAGAAATAAGTGCAGAGAAATGACATGTTCTTGCATCCTTCACCATCCTATTATAAAGGCATAATAACTCTTTCATGGCCACAAAGTGGACCTGGAGACCTGATTTCTTCCATCTGCGTTCTGCTCTTCTGCATTTCTTTTTACAGCTTTGAATACTGTCATTTAACCATGGCTGTTTTCTAGTCTTTGAGTTTTGTCTATTTTTCAGAGGAGCTATGAGATCTAAGGTTGAAGAACACAGGTAGTTAAAATAATCAACCAAATCGTTGGTGTTGGAGCAGTCGGGAAACACACTGCCAGGAGAACTGAACAGTGTACAGAATTTTGAGGCACTATGCTCATTAAGGACACGTGTGTACTTAGAGCGGGATAAGACAGTACTAGCAGCCTGTAATTCACAGTTAAAAACAATGCATAGGTGATCAGATACAAACATGTCCCTGGTTTCCACAGATGGGGTTTTCAGGCCCAAAGTAAAGACGAAGAGTAAGGTGTGGCAACGGAAATGAGTTTGGCCAGACACATGTTGTTGTAAGTTGAAAGAGTTAGTGATATTTAAAAAATCAGCAGCAAGGGCATTAGAGGAGTCATCAATGTGAATATTAAAATCACCACAAAGAACAATTCTATCATAATTTAACACAAGACTGGATAAAAACTCAGGGAGTTCCAACAAGAAGGAGCCAGCTGGTTTAGGGGGGCGATATATAATAGCAAATATGACTGGAAGGGGGCCACCAAGTTTAAACATGAGCAATTTAAAGGAGGAAAAATCGTTGCAAGCTATAAGGTCACACTTAAAATGCTTCCTATAGACAGTAACGAGGCCCCCACCATGACCACAGACCCTGGGGCAACTAAAGCAGTCAAAATCAGGAGGGCACAATTCAGCCAGCTGACTGTGATCACCAGGACGTAACCAGGATTCAGTTAAAAACATAGTCTAAATCAGTAGAAGAGATAAAATCATTTAAAATAAACGTTTTGTTAGAGAGGGATCTTACATTCAGAAGAGCCATCTTTAAAAGTCTGTGCTGGTTCAGATTTGATGTTGAGACTGGAGGTAGGGTTCTGGCCCGGATCTTTATTAAGTTATTATTGTCGCTGTGTCGACTGTGTCTGTTTCGCATTAAGGACCTATCCAAAATGAACACAGGAATGTTAAAGGTGGCACTAGAGGGATCCGGGCTCCAGATAGCAGCACTATGATCAGTCCACAAGGGGGCAGTAGTGACAGCAGAGGGTTCGTGGCAGTTTTTGGTGGGCAGAAAAGAGGAAGAAGAGCGAGGGGAAACAGTTGATGTAAATAGTCAACTACGTGAGGAGGACAGCACAGCGTGCTGCAGGTTAGCCGCCAGCATGCGACTACCTGACTTGTTTGTGTACACACTATGTTAGATCTTGTGCCAGTGCTTGCTGTCAGCCTCCTAAATTAGCTGAAAGAAGCCACACACAAGAGCTGTGTGTGTATGTGTATCAGGCTTTTGTTGTTGAGCCATTAGTCTTAATACGAGGAAGAGCAGACCAGCTCACTGAGAGTTCTCACTCTGCTTTGTGTTGGTATTCAGTTGAGGCATATTAACACAAAGTAACTTGTAGTAGAAGATTGTTGCAACCTCATGTCCCACCCAGGACAAAGAGGATTAAGTAAGTAAGCCTGAGGTTCAACAGTCTGCCTTACTGAGCTTTATCTACCCATGTTGTGCTTCTATAATGTGTAGTATTTTTAATTTTCTATATTTTATTTTCTATATTTTTCTTTACTGAGTTTGATCATCAACGTGCACTTAAAGCGGCTATCATCAATAGTTTTATGATAACAATGTATAAAATGACATGTAAAAACAATGTGACAATGTGAAAGGGGCCACTCATGGTGATGAATCTATAGAGAATTCTCACCCACATCTGCAGCTCCCTGCCGATTTATGAAGCTTTATAGTGAATTTCACCTCATTGTTTAGCTGCACTTTGGTTTGCAACTTTGGTTCCCTCTCACCGTTATCATAGCCGCAGCAGGAAGCTGTTTTATGTGAACATTCTAAAAACCCACTGAATACTATCTGCTCAGCACCAAACAGCAGACTCACAGAGTTAGAGACTAGCTGGTAAACACAGTGTAGCATTTAGGCACTTTGTACCTGTGTGTGTGTTTGTGTGTGTGTGTGTGTGTGTGTGTGTGTGTGAAAGGGGGGACACTAGAGGGCAGCAGGGCTCTTTTTGCGTGAGAGTGGGTGGGTGGTGGATTAAAACCATAGCCTACGTACAAATAAGCATTAAATTAAAGTTCAGTGTAAGCTTATTCCATGGTCACATCAGTGTTTTGGAGGCGATATGTCTATCATAAAAAACCTGTTAGAACCAAGGACAGCTTTAGGCTATTGCTGCTTCTCCAAATATTACAAAGAAAAAGAAAAAAAATTACACTCACCACTTAGTGAGAAATTTAGGCCTATTTCCACTAAGTTGTCACTGCATGGAAGAATCGTTATCGGAGGGTGTTTCCTACATCCATTTGATTTTGAAATCTTGTTTTTGTAGCACACATAAAGAAGAAACCGGATTCACAAAGGTGTGTGTTTGGGAAGGGCAGTAAAGTCTTGTAGTCTGGCACTGCATGCTGAAGAAATGATGAGAGAGAGGCTGCTTAACTGAATGTGTTGTCGGAAGGTGTCCAGTAGCCAACAGTTGGTCGTTGAGAATTGCTGATCGGACAACAAATCCATGCACAATAATTACGCATAACATAAAAAATATGTTGACATTATTTTTAACTACAAAAAGGGATGAAATGTGATTTCAATTTTATTTAAATAGCGCCAATTCATAACAGAAGTTAGTATAGAGCAGGTCTAGACTTTACTCTTTATATTATTATTTACAAATCCCACCATGAGCAAGCATTTGGCGACAGTGGCAAGAAAAAACTTCCTTTAAGAGGCAGAAACCTTGGACAGAACCAGACTCAAAGGTGGGCGGCCATCCGCCACTGCCGTGTTAGGTTTTGAGAGAAAGAGGTTTTGGGAAAGGGGGGGGGAGAGGGAGGCACAATGCAAATACCACCTAGAATTTTTAAAATAGTAGAAATGTAATTGTAGTGTTAATATTAATAAATTAATAATAATTGGAATGACAGCTATAGGAAAAATATCAGTATTAGTAACAGAGCCAATAACAACAACTGTAGTAGCAGTTGTCGAGCAGGATCACCTGAACCAGCCCTTACTATAAGCTTTATGAAAGAGGAAACTCTTAAGCCTATTCTTAAATGTGGAGATGGTGTCTGCCTCCTGAACCCAAACTGGGACCTGATTCCACAGGACAGGAGCTTGATAACTGAAGGCTCTGCTCCCATTCTACTTTTGGAGACTCTGGAAACCAGAAGTAACCCTGCATCCTGGGAGCGCAGTGTTCTAGTCGGGTAATATGGTATTATGAGATCTTTAAGATACAATGGTCCCTGACCATTAAGAGCTTTGTAGGTGAGGAGATGGATTTTAAATTCTATTCTGGATTTTACAGGGACACAGTGCAGGGAAGTTAATATTGGAGAGTACACCTCAGCCGCAGCATTCTGGATCAACTGGAGAGTCTTAAGGGACTTATTCGGGCAGCCTGATAATAAGGAATTGCAATAGTCCAGCCTAGAAGTAACAAATGCATGCACTAATTTTTCGGCATAATTTTGAGACAGGATGTACCTGATTTTTGCAACGTTACGTAGGTGAAAGAAGGCAGTCCTTGAAGTTTGTTTCAAGTGGGAGTTAAAGGATGAATCCTGATCAAAGATCACTCCGAAGTTCCTTACAGTGGTGCTGGAGGCCAGGGCAATGCCATCTAGAGTAACTATATCTTTAGATAATGTGTCTCAGAGGTGTTTGGGGCCAAGTACAATAACTTCAGTTTTGTCAGAGATTAACATCAGAAAATTGCAGGTCATCCAGGTCTTTGTCCTTAAGGCATGCTTGAAGTTTAGATAACTGGTTAGTTTCATCTGGCTTGATCGATAGATATAATTGGGTATCATCCACATAACAATGAATGTTTATGGAGTGTTTCCTAATAATATTGCCTAGAGGAAGCATATATAAGGTGAATAGATCGGTCCAAGCACAGAACCTTGTGGAACTCCGTGACTAACTTTGGCATGCACGGAGGACTCACCATTTACATGCACAAACTGAGATTGATCTGATAGATAGGATTTAAACCAGCTTAGTGTGCCTTCTTTAATGCCAATTACATGTTCCAGTCACTGTAATAGGATGTGGCTGTCGTGTTTTCCAGGTTGGGTGTGAAAGACTAAGAACAAGGCTTTCGAATGACTTATAAATTAGTTTAGTTTAGGGTTGATTAATAGGCTTGAGTGAAAGATGGCTGCAACTCCACATCCTTGGCCGGTGCCTCGAGGAATGCGAGTATTAATCTGACTGGGCGGAGTGGATTCATTTAGGCTAACATATTCTTCATGACTCAGCCAGGTTTCAGTAAGACAAAATAAGTCAATATGATACTCTTGACATTAAATTGTTCACTAGTACAGCTTTAGATGACAGAGATCTGATGTTTAAGAGTCCACATTTAATTCTCCTATTTTGTTGTGCTATTTCAGCGTTTTTGTTTAGGTTTTTAAGTACAACTCCTCTTCACCGTCACTAAGGAGTTTTGGGTGGGTAACTGCTCTGGAAGCGCAGAGAAGCGTGTAGGACTGCAACTCTGCCTCCTGGTTTTAACTCTGCGCTGTCATGGTTTAGGTCCACT
The DNA here is from genome assembly GCF_020085105.1 of Siniperca chuatsi. NCBI lineage: Eukaryota > Metazoa > Chordata > Actinopteri > Centrarchiformes > Sinipercidae > Siniperca > Siniperca chuatsi. The sequence goes on along the minus strand of NC_058056.1, from coordinate 4,556,845 downwards.
AATAAACTCTGCCAGATTTCTGGTTATGAGAGTTGCTCCATCCAAAGCTCACGTCTTCATTTCTATTAAATCAACCCCTTGTTGACAACCTGACAATTAGCTTCTTTGCAAATATGTATATAATTGGTTGTCTGTATTTTTTAAAAACCTTTTTAAATTTTTTTTTGCTTCATACCCATCTTATCTAAATGTTGTAATGTGTTTTATGATGACCCTGATGAAGGGAAAAGCTGAAACACATTGGTCTGACAATAAAGTTGTTCTGCATACTACAAGTGTTGCTGGAGTGTATCAACCAATGTTGATTATTGTTACTTTATGGTAAAGTGTTACCAGAAGTACTTGATTGAGTGACAAAAGTAAATATATCCATCTTTAATAATATCTAAATAGAAGAATAATTGTAATGCCATCCTTGTCCTATCACAGGTGGTGTATAAGAACAACGACATCCGTCTTGAGTTGTCCCGCCTGGCTCGAATTGTAGACCCTAAGATGAAAATCCAGGGTGAGGTGTCCTACAAGTGTGAGAATGTGGCCACCCTGGACCCCATTTCTTTTGAGACTCCCGAAGCCTACATCAGCCTCCCTAAGTGGAACACCAAGCGGATGGGATCCATCTCTTTTGATTTCCGCACAACAGAACCCAACGGCCTCATCCTCTTCACTCATGGCAAACCCCAGGAGCGCAAAGACGCTGCCCGCAGCCAGAAGAACACCAAGGTTAGTCCATAATCCCCAAGATCACTTGCTAATTCAACTGTGCTTTAAGAAATGCCATCCTAATGATATCTGTAAATATTAGGTCAAAGGCAACTGGACTTGTTGTTCAGAAGGATTGATGAATCCTCTTGATGCAAAATGTCTTTAGGACAAAATAGCAAACTGAGTTGCATTTTACTACATTTTACTTAGATATCTTGTGACTTGGATGACTGAGAATCTTAAGAGGCATCATACGTCATTAGAATTTGTTTAGAGGAGTGGTTCCCAACCTTTTTGGTTTGTGACCCTTTAATGAGTCTCAAACCCCTCATCACAGGTTGCATATGTCTGAGTTGCAAGCAGTTTAACCACAGAGTTGTTTTCCCCTGTCAGATTGTTTCATTTGAATATTTTTAAAAAATATATAGTATTTTTTCATTTAAAAAAGCAATGATTAGAGGAAAGTCAGAAAAGATAAACAATTTGTATATCAAAAATGATTTTCTCTTATTTCCTATCTTTTTAATCATTTCTTGACCCCTTCAGATTTATTTTGTGACCCCTTGAGGGGTTGTGTTCCCTGGGTGATCCCACCGGTCTAGTAAACTGGACTGAAATAATTAGATACACAATGAGGCCCACTGTGTATCTGTAATTTCCCCTTACAATTACCGCTATTATGGTATCACATTGATTTTATGTTATGGAATTGACAAGTCAGATTTCTGCTACTCTACTAACAGTAATTTTACACCAGCAATGATTTGCTTATGTCTCTGGTTAAAAGTTTAAAGCTGTTTTCACCTCTGACCGCACATAGCTGAGTGTGGTTGGGTATGGTCAGGAGTGTGCTCTATTGCGCCTGTGACCACACCCAACAATGATGTCACGGTGTACTTATACATCACTAGAGCAATGGAACAAGTTAAACTAGTGGAGGTTAGCCTATACATTTTCAGCTGCAATTAAGTTGTTCTTTAATGGCACAGACTGAATACTTGTTTAATTATAGGTTGAGAATTTACAGATTACAGTTCTATGGCATTTACAGTTGCTTTATGAATAATCTTTGTACATGTATAACTTAACTGTGTTGTGTATTTGTCACATGTCAAGCCTTTTTTGACAATCACAACACAATGCATCCAACTTTACTGCAAATCAAATAATAACAAACAAGAACCACATCTTGCATTACTTTTTTCAGAAAAAGGACTGAATGGTAATCTCTGTTGATGTGTTCTTCTGTCCTTGTCCAGGTGGATTTCTTTGCAGTAGAGCTGCTGGATGGTAGCCTGTACCTGCTGTTGGACATGGGCTCAGGGACTATCAAGGTGAAGGCCACCCAGACAAAGGTCAATGATGGTGCTTGGTATCATGTGGACATCCAGAGAGATGGACGCTCAGGTCAGTTGTGTTGGTGAAGTTGGTGAAACAATGAGGTGTACTAGCTCTAACAGAATTTAAATAAACTTTTTCTATAATACCCCCTCTTTGAAGTAAATTTTAAAATCACAAATGTTTTTAAAGTCCTTCAGTACAAGAATTGTCTAAAAGAAGTAAACCAAAAGCTTTCCTCAGTGACAATAGTCAGAATAAAACATGTGGAGAACTTGTTATGAAGTTATTGCCAGAGATTTGTTGACTTTCCTTAAATAGCAAAATAAATAAGCTGAATTTAATGTAATATAATTCTAAAACACATTTAAGTAATACAGTACAAGAACTAATGTAAAGAAGAAAATAAAAAAAATAAAAATGAAGTACACCAAAAGCTTTTTTAATGTTCTGATCAGGATGAATAATAGTTATTCACTTCCATCATTGTGTATATAATATGATTTCTTCCTGACATCACGATTCTATTGTTTACCACTGTTAGTATCAGTGCAGCCTTGTACCTGTTTTGTACTTCCTCCATCTCCACCCCAGGCACCATCTCTGTAAACAGCAGAAGGACCCCGTTCACAGCCAGTGGTGAGAGCGAGATTCTGGACCTGGAGGGCGACATGTACTTGGGGGGGCTTCCCACTGACCGCACCAACCTCATCTTGCCCACTGAGCTCTGGACAGCAATGCTCAACTATGGCTATGTGGGCTGTATCCGTGACCTTTTCATTGACGGTCGAAGCAAGGACATCCGTCAGATTGCTGAGGCACAAAATGGAGCTGGCATCAAGCCTTCGTGCAACAAGCAACCTGGCAAGCAGTGTGAGAGCTACCCGTGCAAGAACCGAGGTGTCTGCAAAGAAGGCTGGAATCGATTCATTTGCGACTGCACCGGCACTGGCTACTGGTCACGCACCTGTGAGAGAGGTAAATGCATGTGTTCGGATGTGTGCATGCTTTGTTTTCTTGCATAACCTTTAGAACATACTATCTCCAAGGCAGAGGACAGGAGCAGCAAGGGAGAAACCGTAATCGTGACAATAGTATAGGAAGTCATGATTGCAGGCTTTGTACAGACTGACTGTGGTAGTAGCAGACAGATTCAAACTGTGTCCCATTTAAAGAATCACTTCCTTTGAAGCACACAGCTTGTTAGGCTAAATCTGTGCCTACTCCCAAAAGTTTATCATGTCATTGTGAGGTCCAACCACAGAGAATAAAACCAAACAAACAACTGGTGTGCAGTAGGTTTTGGAATAGTGAGAATATTAAGAATATACTATGTGTCCTCCAAATTTGGACAGAAGTAGGCCACTTTTCTGAGCCGTATTTGGACAAGCCTTTACAACAGGTCAGTCTTGTTGACACGTTATGTCATAACCAGTCTTGAAATGCAGTATATGAAGAAGGTGGCCCCTGAAACGAGACACAGCTTCAAGCTTAACAGTGAGCAGAGGCAGGACTGAGTGTGGCTGTATGCGTCTGTTGTTTATGTGAGTTGGAGTGGTGGAGTTCTTTATATCTGTCACAGTAAAGCACTGCTCTAATGACACATTGTTGACAGCTTATTAAAAATAACATTTGGGTCCCCTAGTACCACTGACACTGCAAGATTTGTTATTTTTTTGTCTGCTGATTTCTGCTGTGCACTATCAAGTTCTTCTTATAACTCTTGGGTGCCATTTTTGTGAATGAAATTTACCCATAGACTGTGACTGAATCTCAAGAACTGCTATCTCATGAAAAGGTAGCATTCATCAGGCTGAATTGAGCAATTTACAAGTGTGCAGTTAAGAGACTGCTGAATGCAACATCCTCATCTTGGAACACTCGTTTGAGCAGACCTCACAGAAAAAAGTAAGAAGTATAAGAATACGAAAATTCTTGTATGAGGCCCATTGTGTATCTTTGAAGTCTAACAAATGTGTCAAATGCATTTCCTTTCTCATAAAACATTTGTAAAGCCGTTTTTTGAAGATTTGAAATCCTTTATTGTTTATGTCCATCTTTTCTAACCTGCAGTTTTTATTCTTCCTTGCCTTTGTTGCCGCATTGCTACACTTGCATTGTTACACTTGCTGCACGTGCACTAGAGCTGGGTGATATGACTTATAAATATTATCTCGATATTTTTTGGCTATGTCACGATATACGATATATATCATGATATACAGTGGTATGAAAAAGTGTTTGCCCCCTTCCTGATTTTTTTTTTTGCATGTTTGTCACGCTTAAATGTTTCAGATCATCAGACAAATTTAAATATTAGTCAAAGATAACACAAGTAAACACAAAATGCAGTTTTTAAATGAAGGTTGTTATTATTATGGGAAAACAAAATCCAAACCTACATGGCCCTGTTTGAAAAAGTGATTGCACCCTAAACCTAATAACTGGTTGGGCCACCCTTAGCAGCAACAACTGCAATCAAGCGTTTGCGATAACTTGCAATGAGTCTTTTACAGCGCTGTGGAGGAAATTTGACCCAGTCATCTTTGCGGAATTGTTGTAATTCAGCCACATTGGAGGGTTTTTGAACATGAACTGCCTTTTTAAGGTCATGCCACAGCATCTCAATAGGATTCAGGTCAGGACTTTGACTAGGCCACTCCAAAGTCTTCATTTTGTTTTCTTCAGCCATTCAGAGGTGGACTTGCTAGTGTGTTTTGGATCATTGTCCTGCTGCAGATCCCAAGTTCACTTCAGCTTGAGGTCACAAACAGATGGCCGGACATTCTCCTTCAGGAGTTTTTGGTAGACAACAGAATTCATGGTTCCATTTATCACAGCAAGTCTTCCAGGTCCTGAAGCAGCAAAACAGCCCCAGACCATCACACAACCACCACCATATTTTACTGTTGGTATGATGTTCTTTTTCTGAAATGCGGTGTTACTTTTACGCCAGATCGTGTTTTCTCTTGTAATCACAATGACTCGAAGTTTTTAGTATTGTTTAGTATTGCGAAGTTGTATGTCTACAGCTATCTCTGAATTTGTACAGCTTTTTCCACCAAATCTAACCGTATAACTATTTCCAATAAATAGTCAATTCCTTGCTAGGCTGTGACAGAGGCAACACACAGCCCATGCAACTTGCTGTCTGTGAGAGGGGAAAATTTTGCAGGGTTTTCTCTTCTGCCGGAGGTGTCTTGAAGAGCATTAGGAGAAGCATTATTCAAACTGCTTAATACATTCATAACTGAAGAGAGCCTGGGGAATATACTGTATGTGGTCATTTGTAGTGATTATATAGCAGGGCATTGATGGGCCTAGAGAGTTCAGTTCTTGCGAGGATAAAGGCCATGCATCTGAAGGCTTAGGACCAGAAATTCACTCTGTTTTGAACACTGTTGTTACTATAGTCAGAAAAGCAAGCATTACAGTCATTTTGCTTAGTAAACTTTGGTCATGACACATTGTTCTTTCACTCTGAAGTGGTCTGGCTGTCTCAAGGTAAAGTTTTCTAGCAAATGTTTGAGCTACTCAATAAGATCTCAGAGTTTAGAAAAGATATCTGACTTGACAAGCTTCTTCTGATCTAGCATGGTTCCAGACCAGAGATGCTGCTCACATGTGAAAGTGATGTGCCATAAAAATGGTGAGAGAAAAATGGCCATGTAATTGGTGGAAAGTGTGGAACATGACAAACATTAACTGATAACATTAACATGATGTCAGACTCCATAATAAAGTGAAAACGAAATGGCAATTCAGTTTGATTATCAGGCTACTTCTAATCAGGAGTGGATACTGAAATAGCCAAATTTGGCTGACATATTCAATTAGGTTAACAGCCTAGTAGCAATCCAAGGAGGCTACACATCTATCCTGTAAGTCAGTGGCCTATGGGGAAGACACCTCTCCTCAGCTCCTGAGTTTCTTCACACAAATAACCTGTTTGTGAATGCAATGTGAGAATAAACCACCTTTCACCTCTCTGCACTGAGTGAGCAGTTAAGCACATACAAGTATCCTGAACTCTCTGATGACCAGTGGTTGAATGTAACTAAGTACATTTACTCAAGTTCTGTACTTAAGTACAAATTTGTATTTTGCTTGAGTATTCTCATGCCACTTTATATTTCTACTTTGCTACATTTCTAGGGGTGTAAGCTGTACGTGTATTCATCCCGAACTGTTCGGCACAGAACATTATGTTCGGTATGTGACTTCCTCGGATCAGTACACCCTGTGACCCAAACTATTACTGTCACAATAGTCTATTAATGTCTACTACTCGCACCCATGGAACCATTAATTCTAGGGTGCGAGTTTTACCCGGAATGTTTTGGCAGTGCACCAGTTGCTGTCTATCAGCTGTAGCATGCTAGTCGGCTTAGCCTGGTTAGCCAGATTAGTCAAGCTTATGTAGTGTTGCTGCCTCTGAATGGTAAACACAAATGAGAGACCAGAGCTGGAGGATCCTCCTGTGACATTTAGACTGCACTGTACGGGAGCATTACGGTTTCCCGGTTAGTTATGATGGGCAATTATGAGTGTCAAACTGTATGCCATCATTGTTCAACTGAAGTCGGGTATGTCTGTGGAAACACTTCAAAGACGTAATTAACGACGGCATCACCCCGCTACAATGTGCCTTCATGTGCCTTCACGTGTGCATTTCATTCTGTCTGTTGTGCAGCTCTGTATAAACGAGCGCAAGGTGCAGGTTGTTCAGGAATTATCAACAGTCTTATGATGAAGCATTACTGACATTTGTGTTTATTTATTTTTTCTTATTGACAACATGACAATATGTGAGTGCATTAACTGTTACAGTAAAAATCATGGCAAATGAGCAACTGTTGAATGTTTACATTTTTCAAAATAGATTATGAAATTATTTTTTTTGTTTTCCCTGCTGTATCGAAAACGTACCGAACCGTGACCCTAAATTCCAAACCGTGAATTTTGTGTACCGTAACACCCCTATACATTTCAGAGGTAAATATTGTACTTTTTACTTCACTACAATTATTTGATAGCTTAGGTTACTAGTTACTTTCAAATCAAAAGTTTTGCACACACAACATATGAAAATGTCGAAGTACAGCTGAAACAATTTCTCCACCTCAACCAGCTATTGCAGTAAAATTCTGCTTTTACATTATTTACAAATGCATGAGTAATAATAATCAAAATATATAATGGTATAACAGTCACAGGGGCATTGAGTTCTTTTACTTTTAATACTTTAAGTAAGTTTTCCTGATTATGCTTACATACGTTTACTTAAGTAAATTTTTTTTAATTTTACTTGAAGTGGAGTACTTTTACAGTGTGTACACTGTGTAGGATCTGAATACTTTCTCCACCACTGCCAATAACTATGAGGATATTGCCCCCCTACCCTGACTCTTGACTGCATTGTGCACCAAAAATTGTTATCTCAAGAAAATTAGACAATGAAGTTGTGTGTACACAATTAGATTAGGTCTTGTAAGGGATGAGGTATCCGGATCAAAAGTGTCCAGATTTAGTTTAAAGATAGTTCTGTTATCATTTTGTTGTGTTATCATTTTGGCCATGATGGATTTTTTTTTTGTCATCTACTTAAAGACAAAAAAAAGAAAGAAAAAATGTATAGAAGGGGACAGTGAGTTACTAGAAGAGAAGTTAAAACAGAGAGGGGAAGGGATAACAGTGAGCTTGTTTTCTACAGCCAGAGCTAGTCATGTCCTTTCTTGTCTTCTTCTTTTCCTTTCAGCTGTTCCCTTTCAGGGGTCGCCACAGCGAATCATGTGCCTCCATCTAACCCTGTCCTCTGCATCCTCTTCACTCACACCAATTAACTTCATGTCCTCTCTCACTACATCCATAAATCTCCTCTTTGGTCTTCCTCTAGACCTCCTGCCTGGCAGCTCCAACCTCAGCATCCTTCTACCAATATATTCACAGTCTCTCCTCTGAACATGTCCAAACCACCTCAATCTGGCCTCTCTGACTTTATCTCCGAGACATCTAACATGAGCTGTCCCTCTGATGTACTCATTCCTGATCCTGTCCATCCTCGTCACTCCCAAAGAGAACCTCAACATCTTAAGCTCTGCTACCTCCAACTCTGCCTCTTGTCTTTTCTTCAGTGCCACTGTCTCTAAACTGTACAACATCGCTGGTCTCACCACCATCTTAAACACCTTTCCTTTCATTCTTGCTGATACTCTTATATCACACAACACACCTGACACTTTTCTCCACCCGTTCCAACCTGCTTGCACTCGCCTCTTCACCTCTTTTCCTCTTTTGCTCTGAACCGTTGACCCTAAGTACTTAAAGTCCTGCACCTTCTTCACCTCTGCTCTCTGTAACCTCACCGTTCCACCTGGGTCCCTCTCATTGACACACATGTATTCTGTCTTACTGCGGCTAAGCTTCATTCCTCTGTTTTCCAGTGCAGACCTCCATCTCTCTAGATTTTCCTCCACCTGCTCCCTGCTCTCACTACAAATCACAATGTCATCCGCAAACATCATAGTCCATAGAGATTCCTGTCTAACCTCATCTGTCAGCCTGTCCATCGCCAGAGCAAACAAGAAGGGGCTCAGAGCCGATCCTTGATGCAAACCCACCTCCACCTTGAACTCCTCTGTCACACCTACAGCACACCTCACTACGGTCTTACAGCTCTCATACATGTCCTGCACCACTCTAACATACTTCTCTGCCACTCCAGACTTCCTCATACAATACCACAGCTCCTCTCTCGGCACCCTGTCATACGTTTTCTCAAAATCTACGAAGACACAATGCAACTCCCTATGACCTTCTCTGTACTTCTCCATCAGCATCCTCAAAGCAAATACTGCATCTGTTGTACTCTTTCTAGGCATGAAACCATATTGCTGCTCACAAATGCTCACCTCTGCCCTTAGCCTAGCTTCCACTACTCTTTCCCACAACTTCATTGTATGGCTCATCAGCTTTATTCCTCTGTAGTTGCCACTGCTCTGCACATCTCCCTTGTTCTTAAAAATTGGCACCAGTACACTTCTCCTCCATTCCTCGGGCATCCTCTCACTCTCCAAGATCTTGTTAAACAAACTAGTCAGAAACTCTACTGCCACCTCTCCTAGACACTTCCATACCTCCACAGGTATGTCATCAGGACCAACTGCCTTTCCACTCTTCATCCTCTTCAACGTCCTCCTCACTTCATTTTTGCTAATCTTTGCTACTTCCTGCTCCACACCAGTCACTTCTTCTACTCTTTGTTCCCTTTCATTTTCCTCATTCATCAACTCTTCAAAGTACTCCTTCCATCTTCCCATCAGACTCCTGGCACCTGTCAATACATTTCCATCCTTATCTTTAATCACTCTAACCTGCTGCACATCCTTCCCATCGCTCTTTGTTTGGCCTTTGCCACCTCTACCTTCACCTTGCGCTGCATCTCCCTGTACTCCTGTCTACTCTCTTCAGTCCTCTCAGTGTCCCACTTCTTCTTAGCTAACCTCTTTCTCTGTATACACTCCTGCACTTCCTCGTTCCACCACCAAGTCTCCTTGTCCGCTTTCCTCTTTCCAGATGACACACCGAGTACCCTCCTACCTGTCTCCCTGATCACATTAGCTGTAGTGGTCCAGTCATCTGGGAGCACTTCCTGACCACCCAGAGTCTGTCTCAGCTCCTCCCTGAAAACTGCACGACATTCCTCCTTTTTCAACTTTCACCACTTCGTCCTCTGCTCTGCCTTTGTCCTCTTCATCTTCCTCACCACCAGAGTCATTTTACACACTACCATCCTGTGTTGTCTGGCTACACTCTCCCCTACCACTACTTTACAGTCACTGGTCTCTTTCAGATTACAACATCTACACAAGATGTAGTCCACCTGAGTGCTTCTACCTCCGCTCTTATATGTCACCCTATGTTCCTGCCTCTTCTGGAAGAAAGTGTTCACTACAGCCATTTCCATCCTCTTTGCAAAGTCTACCACCATCTGTCCTTCTGCGTTCCTGTCCTGAAGACCAAACCTGCCCATCACATTCTCATCACCTCTGTTCCCTTCACCTACATGCTCATTGAAATCTGCACCAATCACCACTCTCTCACCTCTGGGGATGCTCTGCATCACTTCATCTAACTCACTCCAGAATTTCTCCTTCTCTTCTAACTCACATCCTACCTGTGGGGCATAACCACTCACAACATTGAACATCACCCCTTCAATTTCCAGCTTCAGACTCATCAACTGGTCTGATACTCTTTTCACCTCTAGAACATTCCTCACAAACTCCTCTTTCAGGATAACTCCTACTCTGTTTCTCTTCCTATCTGACCCATGGTAGAACAACCTGAACCCTGCTCCTAAGCTTCTAGCCTTGCTACCTTTCCACCTGGTCTCCTGGACACACAGTATGTCCACCTTCCTTCTCTGCATCATGTCAATCAACTCTCTAGCCTTCCCTGTCATAGTCCCAACATTCAAAGTCCCTACTGTCAGCCCTACATTCTTAGCTTTCCTCTTCTCTCTCTGAATGAACACACCTTCCTCCTCTCCTTCTTCGTCTTTGACCAACAGTAGTCCAATTTCCACTGGTACCCTGCAGGTCAACAGCACCGGTGGCGGTCGTTGTTAACCCGGGCCCCGACCGATCCGGTATGGAAGTCATTTTCACGATTCGCATTTTTAATTTGGCATGTGTTTTACGTCGGATGCCCTTCCTGACACAACCCTCTGCATTTATCCAGACTTGGGACTGGCACAAGAAGACACTGGCTTGTGCCCCCTTGCGGTTGCATTAGTCATGTCCTTTCTTGTGAGTTGTCCAAATCCATTATCTTCTACTGCCAGCAAGGCAGCCCGCAGGACAAACTGGGCTCTATACATACTGTAAGCAGTCTCTGTGGACCCTCTCTTGATCCATATCTCTCATGCATCTTTTGAATTTTTCTTTTTTTACAAATAATTGAGACAACAACTGTGCACATGAATCTGTAGTGGTTATTAGGGTAGTCACTAATGAACTGTTCATACCAAATTTAAACAAGTAATAATAATCTGTGAAATATGCTTAAGTCTGTACAAATCTCACCACATTTCAACCCTCTTTTCTCAACATACTGTAGCATGCAATTACTGTGTGATACATTTACTATGATTAAACAAGGTTTGCTTGGAGTCTCATGCTTAAGAGAACATCATTTTCTTCATGTTTAAGTATTTAGCATTCCCAAGGAAAACAAAGCTAAAAAAAACAACATCTTAGTTTTCTAACCCCTACATTGAGAAAATGCTTACTATACTGCATAATACAAGACAGCTGAACAAGACTTCACTAGAGTCATGTTTTATTTGCAGAAAGAAGACAAAAAGAATCAGCGTTTTTTAGATTGCAAAAGTGTTTTGCACACCACTGTATATTTTGACTGCTTTGCTCTTATCGACCTTCTTCAACTGACTTTGACCATTAATTCATCTAAACCATCAACCTGTCTCTTAGACCCCATTCCAACTAGGCTGCTTAAAGATGTTTTACCCTTAGTTAGGACTTCTTTACTGGATATGGTCAATCTGTCTTTATTAACAGGCTATGTACCACAATCCTTTAAAGTAGCTGTAATTAAACCACTTCTTTAAAAGCCCACTCTTGATCCAGGGGTTTTAGCCAATTATAGACCTATATCTAACCTTCCCTTTCTCTCTAAGATTCTTCAGAAAGCAGTTGCCAATCAGTTGTGTGACTTTCTAAATAACAATAGTTGATTTGAGTATTTTTAGTCAGGATTTAGTGTGTATCATAGCACAGAGACAGCACTGGTGAAAATTACAAATGACCTTTTAATTGCATCAGACAATGAACTTGTCTCTGTACTTGTCTTGTTAGATCTTAGTGCTGCATTCAACACCATTGACCATCACATCCTATTACACAGACTGGAACATGTAATTGGCATTAAAGGAGCAGCACTAAGCTGGTTTAAATCCGAAACTATCAGTTCAATCTCAGTTTGTACGTGTTATCGGTGAGTCTTCCGTGCACGCCCAAGTTAGTCATGGAGTTCCACAAGGTTCTGTGCTTGGACCGATTCTATTCACCTTATATATGCTTCCTCTAGGCAATATTATTAGGAAACACTCCATAAACTTTCATTGTTATGCAAATGATACCCAATTATATCTATCGATCATGCCAGATGAAACTAACCAGTTAGCTAAACTTCAAGCATGCCTTAAGTACATAAAGACCTGGATGACCTGCATTTTTCTAATGTTAAACTCAGACAAAACTGAAGTTCAAAGCTCTTAATGGTCAGGCACCATCATATCTTAAAGAGCTCAAAATACCTTATTCATAATACCACTAGAATACTGCGCTCCCAGGATGCAGGGTTACTTGCGGTTCCTAGAGTCTGCAAAAGTAGAATGGGAGCCAGAGCCTTCAGTTATCAAGCACCTCTCCTGTGGAATCATGTCCCAGTTTGGGTTCGGGAGGCAGACACCATCTCCACATTTAATAGTAGGCTTATAACTTTCCTCTTTGATAAAGCTTATAGTTAGGGCTGGCTCGTAGTTCTATTCTTTCTCGTTTCTCTCCTCTCTCCTTCTGTCACTTTCAGCAGGTATTTCTGCCTCCAGAGCTGCAGAGACTGGATCTGTGGTTGTGGGCCACTTTGCTGCCCCTGTGTTCCTGCTCAACAACTGCTACTACAGTTGTTGTTATTCATTTCAATTCAATTCAATTTTATTTATATAGCGCCAATTCATAACAGAAGTTATCTCATTGCACTTTTCCTATAGAGCAGGTCTAGACCGTACTCTTTATAATATTAATTACAGAGACCCAACAAATCCCACCATGAGCAAGCATTTGGCGACAGTGGCAAGGAAAAACTTCCTTTAAGAGGCAGAAACCTTGGACAGAACCATACTCAATGGTGGGCGGCCATCCGCTGCTGCCGTGTTTTGAGAGAGGTTTTGAGAGAGAATTATTGGCTCTGTTACTAATACTGACATTTTTCCTATAGGTGTCATTCCTATTATTATTAATTTATTAATAACACTACAATTACATTTCTACTATTTTAAAAATTCTAGGTGGTATTTACAATGTGCCCCCTTTTCCCAAAACTTCTGTCTCAGTCCCACTTTTCTCAACACTACGATGCCCCTGCTCCCTGGCAATGTTTCCTGGTTGATATTGTCAGTGTACAGTAGAAGCCTGTGTGACTGTCTAGCAGTGTATTATGTTTATCATGGGGACAATGCAGTTGTTCCGTACCATAACATGGTTAGGCAGGGCTGACTAATAAGTGCATACATGCACACATAATCAACATATACACTGAGACAATGTCATGAGATAATATGCTTCTGAGCACATTCAGAGCAATTTACAGTTGCTTAAGCTATACTGCAAGGTACTAAAAAAAATTAGGGAGGTTTTTTATTATATCATTAATGCAAACTTAGTTAATTATATTTTTAATGATTCTATTCGCACATTGCAGACTCAATACTCCCTTGGCCGAATTACATCTGCAGGTTTCTGTTACCATCATCCTCCTCTGCCTCCTCTTAGTCATGTAGAGGTGTGTCCAAATTGACACTAGGTGGGGCAGATTGAGGTTAACATACTGAGGTGTCACATAAACACACACAGCCTTCTCCTTCTCCACACACATGTTCAATATGTGTGTGTGTGTACTTTACTAGTAAGCTACAGCTAAAGTCCAGAATTTGTTTCATATTTAATCTGAACTTTATGGGTTTATGAGTGGCCATTCCCCAGAAAGCACAGCGTCATAATCTGTTGTTTTATTGTTATGTGTAACTGACCTGGGTTCTGGATTGATGGCAACACTGGTGAAACGGGTGTAGGTATGAAAGTGTGCAATGCACACGAACTTGGCTCCAGATGGAGCCATTACTAGTTTCTTGCTACTGTCTTCAGGATTCTGTGAACATGCCCTCAGGGAATGTAGATACCGATCGACCTGTGTAAGGATCTCCACCACCTTCCTGAGAAAGCTAAGGGACATCACAGGTTTTGAGAGAGAGAGAGAGAGAAGGGGGTGGGGGAGAGGGAAGCACAATGCAAATACCACCTAGAATTTTAAAATAGCAATAATGTAATTGTAGTGGTAAGATTAATATTAATAATTTAATAATAATAGGAATGACAGTCATAGGAATAATAATAACAATAATAGCAACAGAGCCAACAACAACAACTGCAGTAGCAGTTGCCAAGCAGGAACACAGGGGCAGCAGGAGAGGGCAACCACAGATCCAGTCTCTGCAGTTCCAGAGGTAGAAATACCTGCTGAAAGCGACAGAAGGAGAGAGGAGAGAAACAAGAAAGTGAAGTCCAGGTATGGAATGTGTTAGATTCACTTGACATCATGAGAAGGTCAGAATCAACCAGTCATCTCTGTAGGTCAGAATTATCCCTCCTTTCTCTAACCAAGTCTGTGGAGCATTTGGGGCCAGGGAATAGTAGAAGCAAAGGTGGCTGACACGTAAGATCTTCAGTTTCACCCCGAGTATGAAAAAATATGCAATATGATAGTTCAAAACCAGTCCAGTGTGTATTGCACTTCCCATCCTTTGCCTCATTGCACTTTCACTGTGTTCTGGTACACAGGGAGTGACAAGCAGAAAGATTGCATACAATAAGAAATTCAAACATTTTGTCTGACTGTTAAGTTTTAAAATTACAGTTTCAGCGCAGGCATTCTTCTGACAGCGTAGTGCATTATCGGCATTAGGATTGTAGATTATGGATTGGGACACCATGATGGTTTTGACACTCACCTGCATCTTTTGGCAAAGAACAGATCCCAGACCTGGTGGTAAGGGCCCCCCCTGCCACATCGTCTATCTTCACACATACGCAGCCGTCTGCCAGAGAACATTCCGCTGCCCTTCTGACCAGTTTTTCTTCGTGGTGTCCATACAATTTAATAAAGACTGATTAGAGTTGAAGACTAATTAACACATCCCCAACCCCCATAAATTGCTCCTACTGCTTGTTAGCATATCAAATAACAGCTTTTTGATTATATCTCTCTATCTATAGCAGATTTTCTCTTTCTACATCCAGTGGGCCGCTGGATGATAATTTCCTGTGAATCTCATTTTCACTTTTGAAAAAAGTTGTAGGGCATCAGTGGGTCAATCTGATATGAGGTGTACATTTCACCTTGAATTATTTTGCAAGGGATATTTTATTGAAATATTCCAATATAATTATCAGGAGCCAAAGATTGCATAATATCATTTCCATTAACACTATTATTTGGCTTTATATATTTAGATGTATGTGTGAACATTGCTGCACGCATGTGTGTGCGCCAGTGCTGTTTACCCAGTGGATGTTTACTGTTCTGCATGGTGTTACCTGCCATGGTGTCAATTTGTCCAGCAAAATAAGTGCCACAGCACTGAGACGTCACTAGTTAAGTAATGGAGTTGAGGATATAATATGGCTTATAGCAATATATCACATCTCTTACTCTTGACATGAGCATAGTCACCTGTTGGTCTAATTGCCATTGATTTATAGAGGAGAGAAGGGTCCGCTTATAAATAATCACACCTTTGGCTCAAATAGCAGAGGTGTTAAGAAATCTGAACAGTTCTTAGTATTATTATGATAACTATTACTCTGCAGTACCATAGAACTATAGAACAATAACAAGGACACATGTTGAATGCAAGTCATATTTATTAAGGCCATATGTGTCATGATTACAATGTAATGATTAAATACTAGGCAACAAGCAACAATTTCCACTTCAGTTTTCAGTACTTTAATTTCCCTGTGTTTCTGTTTAACCAAAGACATTTCACTGTTCATCTTTTAATAAGTGATTAATAATCATGTCCAGGAAACATGCTTTTGCCATTTGGTTCTTTTCATTGCTTGTCGTATTAGTGATGCTGTTCTTTCCCTTGTCCCTGACACTACAATGTTCTGGTGATGCAGTTTTAACATATATTATTCTCATCACATCAGGTGATCCAATTACTAAAAGTTTCCAAAGAAGGGTTGTGTCAATCTGATGAAAGGCCAGCACAAACTAATAAAGGTCTGTCCTTAATAAAGGCTGGGTAAAAAACATTGATGGGATGGAATTTAGGGTTGGGCCGATGAATGATGCCATTGTCCATCAGGTTTTGGTTAACATGAGGACCAAGTATTACAAGTTTTATGACAACAATTTCCCTGATCTTTAATGTGCTGGTTTAAACAGAGTTTAGAGAATTAATTCTTTCTGCAACATCACTGAGCTGAACAGTGTCCAATGCCAAAAAAAAACTTAAAAAAAGGAAGAGTGAACTGGTCAGAGATGTAGTATCATCATACCAAACAAAATGCATTAAAGTCTACTTTTCTGTGGTTTTAACGTGGCAGGGTCAGTCAGTTAAAAGTGTATCTATCCTTCAGACACGCTCTATTGAGACCATCTCACACACATATTACACACACACACACACACTAACACACACAGTTACATCCAAGACATATGACATGTCAGATGATGTCATACACCACTCATGTCTATCAGAGGTGTACCAGCAGAGATCTTAATGTGTTGAATGGTTTGTGTTAAGTGCTGTCTTGGTCTAGGTCTTGAGGAGTACTACTTCATATGTGGAAAAAGTTGCTGAGAGCAATCTGATGAATTGATGTGATGTCACTCGAGTTGCGGCTGAAGACAAGTTTGAAAATGAAAAGAATCGGGGTGGGAAGTTACAAAGAAGTGAGCTTACCAGACCTCTGTAGCCTGCTCCTCATCTCTGCTTGAGGCTACATTAGCTGCTATGAGCATAACACACCCGAATCTCAGGCTGAACAGTCAGTGGTCAAGTTGCATTGTAGGTAATGCCAGGTTTTGACAAAGAAGAAGAATGCATGGAATAAATAAGACATTATGTCTAGATCTATTCCAGTGACCTTTGTAACTGTCCATTGTGAGTCTGACAATGTTGTATAAATGCAATGTGCAGTAATCTTTAAAGTCCTAAATATGTTTTTGAAATCAAAATTCTATCAAAATGAAATTCTACTGTACCATAATGATATTGTAAAAACTGATGTTGGGTGAAACATATACATCCTGTAAACATTATGATGCCTAATGATGCAAATAAAGGTTACACTGTAATTAAAATTATTTCTCATTGTGACAGATGAGGTTATAGAATTACCATCAAAGAATATTTTTATCTAACATATCAGACTAAAGATTTGTACAGAGTTGGTAAATAGTCTGTCTGCATGATGCTGAAGGGTTGGTCTAGACCTTCTTTCTCACATCAACATCCATCCAAACTTCCCTGTTTCTTTTTGAGAAATTAGTTTATTTCTGTGTCTTTTTCTCATTACATCTGTCATTGACTAGACCCACAGAGTACCTCCTTGTCTTGTCTGCCACTTTGCATCATTAGGTCTTTTATTTTCTGTGATCTTTTTGTTTTACCCATCCTCTTTAACATTTGTCTCTGTCTCTGCCCTTTTTCTCCTCTGTGAAAACTGTGATATAATTACAAAGTATCAGTGGCTGGAAGATTTAGATTTGCTCTGGCCACACACCCACTAGGGATTGAGAGATTCAGATTCCACTCTCTGTTGCTTATATTAAAGACATTACTGTGAGGAGACACATAAATTGTGAAATTGAAAATGATAGGCAGAGTCAAAAGTAATTACAATAAGAGGACAGGAGACATCCTGGTGGCAAAGGGTTTCAGCCGTCAACCAGGAACAGCAACATCCCCACTTCAAGCCCTTCAGAGAAACTGTGTTACATGTCATTCCTCATCTCTCTCTCCTTGTCGTCGCCTCTCCTCTGGGGCAGAAAAATAAAGGCAGAAAATTTGGACATTGGACAAAACACAATAACAAAATAGAAAACACAACTGCGTTTGGTTTTGTTGTGGTGATTTCTAAAATGTTGTGTTTTCTGTTTTGCTAATGTGTTTTCTAAAATGGTATTGTGTTTACTGTTTGGTTAATGTGTTTTCTAAAATGTGGTGTTTTTGTTGTTGTGTTATCTATTCTATCACTGCATTAATACTTTTGTGCTTTGTACCTCAGGGCCACTGTATAAAATGGCAAAAAAAACAAAACAAGGACAGAATAATGTAATAGAATTAACCTAGCGAATGCAAATGGGAAATTACATTAATTAACTTTTATAATATTTATTAATTTATGAATTGATTATAACTAAACACTAAAAACTTCAGTTCAATTTTATTTATATAGCGCCAATTCATAACAGAAGTTATCTCATTGCACTTTTCCTATAGAGCAGGTCTAGACCGTACTCTTTATAATATTAATTACAGAGACCCAACAAATCCCACCATGATCAAGCATTTGGTGACAGTGGCAAGGAAAAACTTCCTTGAAGAGTGCAGAAACCTTGGACAGAACCAGAGTCAATGCTGGGCGGCCATCCGCCGCTGCCGTGTTAGGTTTTGAGAGAGAGGTTTTGGGAAAGCGGGAGTGGGGGTGGGAGAGAGGGAGGCACAATGCAAATACCACCTCGAATTTTTAATTGTCGAAATGTAATTGTAGTGTTAATATCAATAAATTAATAATAATAGGAATGACAGCTATAGGAAAAATAATGTCAGTATTAGTAACAGAGCCAATAACAACAACTGCAGTAGCAGTTGTCGAGCAAGAACAGTGGGGCTGCAGGTGGCCCACAACCACAGATCCAGTCTCTGCAGCTCTGGAGGCAGAAATACCTGCTGAAAGCGA
This sequence comes from Siniperca chuatsi, assembly GCF_020085105.1. Classification (NCBI taxonomy): domain Eukaryota; kingdom Metazoa; phylum Chordata; class Actinopteri; order Centrarchiformes; family Sinipercidae; genus Siniperca; species Siniperca chuatsi. Next base: position 4,538,030 of record NC_058056.1, on the reverse strand, counting down.
CAGGAGGAGAGAGGAGAGAAACAAAACTATGAGAGAGAGAAGATGTTGAGTAACATGCAGTAATGGGATAAAAATGCATACAGATGAAGAGGGAGAGAAGGAGAGAGGAAAGAGGCGCATCATGGGAAGTTTCCCGGCAGTCTAGGCCTATAGCAGCATAACTAAGGGATGGTTCAGGACTCACCCAAGCCAGCCCTAACTATAAGCTTTATCAAAGAGGAAAGTCTTAAGCCTACTCTTAAATGTGGAGATGGTGTCTGCCTCCCGAACCCAAACTGGGATCTGATTCCAAAGGAGAGGAGCTTGATAACTGAAGGCTCTGACTCCCATTCTACTTTTGCAGACTCTAGGAACCACAAGTAACCCTGCATCCTGGGAGCGCAGTGTTCTAGTTGGATAATATGGTATTATGAGATCTTTAAGATACGAAGGTACCAGTCATCAGGTACCAGTCACATGATACCCTCTTTTTACTTTCTCCTACTCATGGTTCAATTATTCCTCCTTTTTGCTATACATCTTTAACCTCTCCTCACCTCTTTATTTTTCCTCCCTTCCTGCTTTACTTCCTACAGAATTTCCCAGCAGACAGATAGGTTGTGTCTCCACTCTGTGGACACTTGGTAGAACTACAGTTTCTTATTCATGCAGTAAACCTGAACAAAGGGCATTTAGAGGACACATAATGTCTTAGTGTATTATTGGTTCATTTATCATATTAAATTACTGTGACAGGACAAACAATCACCTCTGACTGATGCCAACGGAGCGCAAGGAAACAGCAATCAGCACTGATTTTCAATTCTGGATGCATGTAAGATAAAGTGTAACACGGACAGTGCAGTAAAATAGCAAAAATAAAAAATACCAACCTGTAGTGTTTAGGGCAGATTTTGGGATATCCTGGCTATGAGGTTTCACTAAAGAAAGGAAGAGCTTAAAGTAGACTAAACACATCTGTTGGTGAGGAATGAAGTCTTGAAATAGCAGCAGATACAGTTTAAGATACAGTTTTCTTATTGCACTTTGACTTGAAAACCACCAGCTCCATAATCACTCCATGCTGACAGTGGATGTGAAAGACCAAGATGAGAAGGAAGCTGGACAGAGTAATAATTAAATTAATAACTATAATCAAAATTATTATTAATAGCTAGTAGGCTGAAGGATTTGGAGTTCTACATAGAAGAGGTTGCCAAATTATTCACTCTTATGCAACAGTAAAAAAAAAACAGCATAATTAACCACAAGCATTTATTAAAAGATAATAAAAGCAAATAGCTCAATAAATAAGCTTTATTTCTATAGCGCCTTTAGAAACCAGAGTTACAAGGTGCTTCACAAAATACAATGCCAAGTATTAAAAAAGTGCAAATAACATAGAAAGATAAAACTAAATATAAAAGAACAAAATTAATGAATAGGCATAAAAATATTATACAAATGCCAGTCTGTACAGGTAAGTTTTTAAAAGTTAAAAGTGAGGCACTGACTCAGCTGATCTGATGTTGAGGGGGAGTTTGTCCCACAGTGTTGGAGCTAAAACAGTAAAAGCATGATCCCTTTGGTTTTGCGCCTGGACCGTGGAACTTTCAACTACATTTGATTCTCTAATCTGAGGGGTCTCAGAGCTGAATAAGGGGTTAAAAGTTGTGAAATGTAAAATGGAACCAGACCATGTTGGGATTTAAAAATAATCAGTAGAATCTTAAATTGAATTCTGTAATGGACAGGGAGCCAGTATAATTCAGTGAGAGGGTTTGTGAGTCTTGCTGCTGAATTCTGCACCAACTGTGGACGGGCAACTGCTGCATCATTTAGGCAAGTAAATAAGGAGTTACAATAGTCTAGGTGGGAGGAAATGAAGGTGTGGATAAGTTGTTGCACTCTGTTCTTTGGGAGCATTGGTTTGAGTTTGACGATATTTCTGATTTGTAAGTAGCAGGATTGTACTAGACTCTTAATGTGATGTTTGAAGTTGAGGTACTGATAAAAAACAACTAGAAACTAGAAGACGTCAGGGCAGGATTAGAAATATGATCAGGACTAATAACCAGGACTTCAGTCTTATCTGTGTTCAGTTGCAAGAAGTTGGAAGCCATCTAGTCCTTAATGGCAGCAAGGCAGCGGTGCAGAGAATCCAGATTGTTACAATTCTCATAGCTAAATGAGATATACAACTAGGAGTCATCTGCGTAACAATGGTAGGACACAGGGGTGAAATAACATGGCCAAGGGGCAAGAGATATAAACTGAACAAAATAGGGCCAAGGACTGAGTGGGACCCGCATGACATGGAAGGAGTTGAAGAACAAAGGTTGTCAACAGTGATTTTGAAAACTCTGTTTGATAAGTAGGATGAAAACCACTCTAGAACAGTTTCACCTAGGCCAACCCAGTTCCTGAGTCTGGTAAATAGAATTGTGTGATCAACTGTATAGAAGGCTGCACTCAAGTCCAGCAAAATGAGAATAGTATGATTACCAGAGTCCGCACTCATCAGGATGTCATTTGTTACTCTAAGTAATGCTGTTTCCATACTGTAGTTCTTTCTAAAGCCAGATTGGAATTTGTCAAAAATATTGTTTCCTTCCATTATTTCTAAGAGTTGCTTCTTTTCAGCAATTTTGGAGATCAAAGGTAATTTGGATATGGGACAGTAGTTATTGGGGAATGTTGGATCTAAACCAGGTTTCTTAAGGACAGGCTAGATACAAGCCTGTTTGATATAGTCTGGGACCACACCAGATCCAAGAGACTCATCGACAATGACTCCAAAAACCTCTTTAAACAGCTTGGAAGATAGATAGATAGACTCTAGGAACCACAAGTAACCCTGCATCCTGGGAACGCAGTGTTCTAGTCGGATAATATGGTATTATGAGATCTTTAAAATAGGATGGTGCCTGACCATTAAGAGCTTTGTAGATGAGGAGAAGGATTTTAAATTCTATTCTATTAATTCTATTAATATTGGAGAGATATGATCTCTTTTCCTAGTTCTTGTCAGTACACGTGTCGCAGAATTCTGGATCAACGGGAGAGTCTTAAGGGACTTATTCGGGCAGCCGGATAATAAGGAATTGCAGTAGTTCAGCCTAGAAGTAACAAATGCATGCACTAATTTTTTGGCATCATTTTAAGACAGGATGTGCCTGGTTTTTGCAATGTTACGTAGGTGAAAAAAGGCAGTCCTTGAAGTTTGTTTCATGTGGGAGTTAAAGGATAAATCCTGATCAAAGATAACTCCGAAGTTCCTTACAGTGCTGCTGGAGGCCAGGGCAATGCCATCTAGAGTAACTATATCTTTAGATAATGTGTCTCGGAGGTGTTTGGGACCAAGTACAATAACTTCAGTTTTGTCAGAGTTGAAGGTTACAGGTCATCCAGGTCTTTATGTCCTTAAGGCATGCTTGAAGTTTAGTTAACTGGTAAGTTTCATCTGGCATGATCGATAAATATAATTGGGTATCATTCGCATAACAATGAAAGTTTATGGAGTGTTTCCTAATAATATTGCCTAGAGGAAGCATATATAAGGTTGAATAGAATCGGTCCAAGCACAGAACCTTGTGGAACTCCGAGACTAAATTTGGCGTGCACAGAGGACTTACCGTTAACATGTACAAAGCGAGATCGATCTGATAGATAGGATTTGAACCAGCTTAGTGCTGCTCCTTTTATGCCAATTACATGTTCCAATCTCTGTAATAGGATGTGATGGTCAATGGTGTTGAACACAGCAATAAGATCTAACAAGACAAGTACAGAGACAAGTTCATTGTCTGATGCAATTAAAAGGTCATTTGTAATTTTCACCAGTGCTGTCTCTGTGCTATGATGCACTCTAAACCCTGACTGAAAATCCTCAAATAAACAATTATTTAGAATGTCACACAACTGATTGGCGACTGCTTTCTCAAGGATCTTAGAAAGAAAGGGAAGGTTAGATATAGGTCTATAGTTGGCTAAAACCCCTGGATCAAGAGTGGGCTTTTTAAGAAGTGGTTTAATTACAGCTACTTTAAAGGATTGTGGTACATAGCCTGTTAATAAAGACAGATTGATCATATCCAGTAAAGAAGTGCTAATTAAGGTTAAAACGTCAGGAAGATGACCCCCAATGACGAACGGCTAAGTGAATACCTCAGGAAGCAGAAACCTGAGTATGATGATGAAGAGGACATAACACGTTCAGCACATAACAGCAGGGTGTAAGATGCAGGCAGGAACAGCGTGCATGGGACGCCATAACCAATTGGCTGGCATAGTGTAGTGGAACATCTGCCATGAGTATGGGCTGGAAGTCCCAAGGTCAAAATGGAAGACACCTCCTAAGGTAGTTGAGAATAACCAAGCTAAGATCCTGTGGGACTTCCAGATCTAGATTGACAAACTGGTGACCAACCAGACACACAAGAAGGCAGTGGTGATAGATGTAGCAATCCCAAGTGACAGCAACATCAAGAAGAAGGAACACGAGAAGCTTGAAAAATACCAAGGGCTTAAAGAGGTGCTAGAAAAGATGTGGAGAGTAAAAACAACAGTGGTGCCAGTGGTAATTGGAGCAGTGGGGGCTGTGACCCCCAAATTGGGAGAGTGGCTCCAGCTGAAGTCTCTGTCCAGAAGAGTGCAGACATAGGGTCATAGAAACAGCTAAGATACTGCGCAGAACCCTCAAACTCCCAGGACCCGAGCTTGAGAATCACACATACCACCATATATTTATGTGTGTGTGTGTGTGTGTGTGTATGTATATATATGTATATATATATATATATATATATATATATATATATCCTTCTCTCGCCATGTCTCAGTTAAGAAGAGAAAGTCCAATTTACTGGTTGAAATAAAGTCATTTAGGGTGAAATTTTTTTCGCCAGGGACCTTGTATTTAAGAGCACATAGCTGACTGGAGAAGTGTATTTATATTGTATATACAGTGGTGTGAAAAAGTGTTTGCATTTTCCAGAGCTTTCAACTGTATAACACAGTCTTCATCAGTGGATTGAGTTTGCTCAGTTCAGGAGATGGGGATTTGGAGGGGCGCGCAACTGTTGCATGAGCGTACTGAAAGCAGAGGGAGAATCATATTTAAACAGACAGTAGTAGGATGATAGGTTGACAATGAAGGTGTGTCACTGTGCTATTGGATAGTTGAGACCAGCTGATGGAACAGCTGATGTCCCCATTTGACAGCCCCGGATAATGACAGCAGGAAATATAAGTGAGCATGCGTGAGATGAGTGAATGGCAGAATGGTATGAGAATTACTACGCCTAAGCATGCAGAAGTTTAGTCTTCCTGACTGAACTTACGCTAGAGCTTCATTTGACATGGCCATGAATGTGTTGACATGCAAGCTCAGTAGCTGTCAGGATTTCATCCACAGCACAAATGCATGTTAGACACACACTCTCTCACATACAGAAACTGTCACGCGCTGTGTGTGTGTGTGTGTGTGTGTGTGTGTGTGTGTGTGTGTGTGTGTGTGTGTGTGTGTGTGTGTGTGTGTGTGTGTGTGAGTTTGAGCACTCACCACTATCAACATATCCACATGTCTTTGAAAACACTATTTCATACTGAGGGCAGAATCAGCACACAACCACAGCATGGTGTAACAGCCAATGTGAAGTACAGGGAAGTGTGTCGACAGTGTGTCGACTAATCTGCAACTCTTGGAGCCAAATAAATGAGGCGTACTACTTCATATTTTGGCAGGAATTAGCTGTTGTTGGCAGTGGAAACAGCCTTTCCGTAATAGTACCTCACTCTTTCTGCTACTGCTGCTTCCACACTGTTGTTTGCTTGTATTCACATAAGCTGCCCTGCATGAGTTTGAAGTCACTGGTCAGTTAACATACACCAAAAATGCTGTACTTGTTCAAAGTACTGAGTGTGCAGTTTTATCAGTTGAAAGGAAAGCACTAAATGATTAATTCATCTCACTTTACTCTTGAAGCCACAGAGCTTGTTTGAATGTGCACATTTTTTACATGTGCACATTTAAACAAGTGTGTTTGGTCATGGTCACAGGTTGTCATTTGTCATTTTTGATTGGTTGCCAAGCTTCAAGAGGGCTTAGGTCTTACCTAATATAAGTCTGTCTGAGGGCAGACACCAGAGGAAGGAGAGTAGAGATATGGATGCTTGACAGTGGCATGCTGCAAATGACAGCAAAGAGTGACTTTTCGTTTAGACAGTGATGGACAATGAATGATAAGTCTCATTCCTGAAGTAATTTGGTTTCTGTCTGTGTCGATTTGTTAACATAAATGAACCACAACCAATGCTGAGCTCAGTGCATAGTTACTCAAGAAGAGGTTTGGAGCAGGCTGGCTCCCAACCACGCAGGAAATGAGAGACCCTGCAGGGGGAAGAGTGGAGTGACTGTGGTTGAGCTCTCTGGGGTTCAGGTGTGCCTGCATCTTTTCTTGTTGTTGGCAACCGAAGGCATTCAGCGTATGGTGTGGCCTGTTAATAGCTGGTACAGCCATAAGGCTTAGTGGTAATTAATTCTCCTAGACCTAACACCAAATCATTTTACCAGTACTACCTGTGCCGTGACTCTGTGTTTTGGAAAAAACAATCTGTGGAGATTTCCCTCCACTCACCAATGATTTTCATGTCTTCTATTGACACTAAAACATCCCTACCAAACTGCAGTATGACAGCACACTGTAGGGAAACATGGTTAATAGATCTCACAGAGTGATTGCACAGATGAGTGGTAGATATTGTGTTCACTGTTCTCCTCTGTCCTCTCTCTCTCTCTCTCCCTCCTAATTAAGAGACTGTCCTCAACAGAAAAATGACAGCAGTGGAGATGTGTACAAAACATTAAAATTACCTATTTTTTCCTGACAAGCTATCTATTGTAGTCATGTGAGTATCCTCTCTTGAATTGCAAAGACATAATAAATAAGACATTATTATAACAACCCAAAACCTCTGTGGAAGGGTTTTAAGTGAAACGTGAATATAAAGCCTACAAACCACTGTTACAAAGGCAATCACACCACCGTATAATTATTTGGCAAAACAATCTCAATACAAGGTGCATTCAGTAGCTGTTCTGGAGCTTTCAATTATATTATGTGTTCTTCCTCAGCAGATGGAGTTTGCCCAGTTGTCACAGAATTGTGCATGTTCAAATTTCCATTTCTCTGAGCACAGGACTTTTCATTTATGTTGGCTTAAACGTTTACTTTGAATGACTTAATCACTTTTAATCGCGCAAACACAATGACAAGCACAAAGTGGTAGGTCTTGGGCGCATCGACTGTGTAGTCATTTCCAAGAATACCTGCTATTTTGGTTCATGTATGTCTGGCAGCACAAAGTGCAAAATAGCTAGGTGAAGTGGAATATAAATCAGAGGGTGTGGTGATTAGTAATGAATAATACAGTGGTGTGAAAGTGTTTGCCCGCTTCCTGATTTCTTGTTTTTTTTTTTGCATGTTTGTCACACTTAATTATTTCAGATCATCAAACAAATTTAAATATTAGTCAAAGATAACACAAGTAAACACAAAAAGCAGTTTTTAAATGAAGGTTGTTATTATTAAGGGAAAACAAAATCCAAACCTACATGGCCCTGTGTGAAATAGTGATTGCCCCTAAACCTAATTACTGATTGGGCCACCCTTAGCAGCAACCACTACAATCAAGCATTTGCAATAACTTGCAATGAGTCTTTTACAGCGCTGTGGAGGAATTTTAGCCCACTCATCTTTGCAGAATTGTTGTAATTCAGCCACATTGGAGGGTTTTTGAGCATGAACTGCCTTTTTAAGGTTATGCCACAGCATCTCAATAGGATTCAGGTCAGGACTTTGACTAGGCCACTCCAAAGTCTTTTTTCTTCTTCAGCCATTCAGAGGTGGACGTGCTGGTGTGTTTTGGATTATTGTCCTGCTGCAGAACCCAAGTTCGATTCAGCTTGAGGTCACGAACAGATGGCCGGACATTCTCCTTCAGGAGTTTTTGGTAGACAGCAGAATTCATGGTTCCATTTATCACAGCAAGTCTTCCAGGTCCTGAAGCAGCAAAACAGCCCCAGACCATCACACTATCACCACCATATTTTACTGTTGGTATGATGTTCTTTTTCTGAAATGCAGTGTTACTTTTTCAGATGTAATGGGACACACACCTGCCAAAAAGTTCAACTTTTGTCTCGTCAGTCCACAGAGTATTTTCCCAAAAGTCTTGGGGATCATCAAGATGTTTTCTGGCAAATTGTTCTTTTTGCTCAGCAGTGGTTTTCGTCTTGGAACTCTGCCATGCAGCCCATTGCCATGCCCCAGTCTCTTTCTTATGGTGGAGTCATGAACACTGATCTTAACTGAGGCAAGTGAGGCCTGCAGTTCTTTGGATGTTGTTGTGGGGTCTTTTGTGACCTCTTGGATGAGTCGTCGCTGCGCTCTTGGGGTAATTTTGGTCGGCCAGCCACTCCTGGGAAGGTTCACCACTGTTCAATTTTTTTTCACCATTTGTGGATAATCGCTCTCACTGTGGTTAGCAGGAGTCCCAAAGCTTTGGAAATGGCTTTATAACCTTTTGCAGACCGATAGATCTCAATTACTTTCTTTCTCAATTTATCCTGAATTTCTTTGGATCTCGGCATGATGTCTAGTTTTTGAAGATCTTTTGGTGTACTTCACTTTGTCAGGCAGGTCCTATTTAATTGATTTCTTGATTGAGAACAGGTGTGTCAGTAATCAGGCCTGGGTGTGGCTAGAGAAATTGAACTCAGGTGTGATAAATCACAGTTAAGTTATGTTTTAACGGTGGGGGCAATCACTATTTCACACAGGGCCATGTAGGTTTGGATTTTGTTTTCCCTTAATATTTAAAAACCTTTATTTAAAAACTGCAATTTGTGTTTAATGGTGTTATCTTTGACTAATATTTAAATTTGTTTGATGATCTGAAACATTTAAGTGTGACAAACATGCAAAAAAATAAGTCAGGAAGGGGGCAAACATTTTTTCACACCACTGTAAATACACTCTCAGCCAGCCAGGAAATCATATGTCTGGAATGTGCAGAGTGGCACAATGTAAACACAGCGCACCACAAATCAATAAATGATAAAAATTTTGGTGAAGGCGTGCAGGCCTAAATGATCGCATCAATCAAATGTTTACATCATATCGTAATTGATGTGACACAACAGCATTTGCACTGAAATGCATTTAAAGAATGAAGAAAGAAGGATGAAATGCCACTTTTGCTAAAAAGGAAGCTGGAAATCAGGATGCACGGGATTGATGAGCCCCGATACTGGGGAGAGAGAGAGATGAGCCCAGTCTCCCACATAAACTATCAGAATACTGAGTTATAACCGACCAGTCTGATGTGTGCAGAGGCATATGGGGTTACTTTATAGCAGCCTGGTTTGAGGGTGATTTAATCAAAGTAAACAGGGTGAAAGGCCAGGCGTAATGACACTGCACTCTATTCTGGAAGTTTTCAAATTAGAGGTTGTAGATTTATCAACACATCTGTCTTGGTGCCTTCAGATGGCTGCAGTGATTTAGTGAACTGAAGGAGAAGCTTTTCATACTGTATAAAGCAGCTGTAGACAACAACAAATACTGTACAAATCACTCATATTAATTTAGATAAATACAGAGGGATTTGCTGACCTTCCTGCTTTCACCACATTAAACATTTTTGATGCAGATTTAAATGCATCTTTATATTATAAGTTCATTTCATCTCCCACCTTTTTGTGCCAGTGCATCGTGCCCACTGTGCTGGGCACCAAAATACCCCACAGGCTGGCAAAACAAATTTCAAGGTCAGGAAAATACCAAACTGTTGTGCCATTGCACTGCCTCGAAAATAGGGCCCTGACAGTTGATTCTTGATCTTGGAAACAGCAGTTGGCAAAACAATAGAAAGACGCAAAAAAGAAATGCAATCTTCCATAAGTACAATTGATACAGACAATCTTCTAGAGCTACCATTATGAGCTAACACGCCACAGGTGTAGATTGATTGGTGTTGCTGTCACTTGTTACTGCACGTTGCTATAGCTTCTACCTGTGTCCTGTTTTTGTTGTATTAAAAACATCTATTTTTCAAAGGCTGTGGTTGTTAATAGTCGGACTGTGTTATACTGGTAACTCACTAATGTGCATTACAGCCAATTATGTGTTAATGTGCTAAATAAGCGTCTGGTTCACAAGGTGCTGCGAAATGACGTGCTTTGTATCAGTGGTTAGAAACTACAGGGGACAGTTTGAGTACATCAACAAAGTTAAATATAGGAATGGACTCAGGTTTACCTAAGGGTTACAACTCACGGCTTTGACACTGTCCATTTCTCTTTTTATCTTCACTGGACAACGTAATCTCCAGATATGGTCACCCTACAATATGGTTTCCCTGTAGGTGCTCTGCATTATTCGTGGGTGCCTGAGCTCCTGAGCACCCATGTAGTCCTAATAATTCATTAATCATTAGATTAGAAAATGTTAACAATGACGAATGCCAAATACAAGCTAGCAGAGCCCAAAGTAAGGCCTTGAGATTATTTACTCAGTCTGAACAAGTCTTGACAAGTAAATCCAAAAAGTATTGCAGATAGATGATAATAAAGTTGCATTGGAAAGTAAATTAATCTCTTTAATTTAGAGGTTGTGGCCAGAAGATGCTTGTTACTTTCGCTTGATATTGACAAACTTAACTTTCTTTCAGCTAATGGAGAAATTCTTTCAGCTTTGGGATTGTTTTCCTTTTCAATTTTATTTTTATTGTGGACTGGGTCTTCAGCTTCTAATATTATCATTATTATTATTTTTGTTGTAATTATTTTTTCTTCTTTTTGTTATTAGTTATTCATCTTTTAGTAATGTCTACTCCTGTGACTCTGAAAAGATAGTAAAGCTTTACATTTTGCTTTGCACCAAACCTTTTCCATAAAATTAATAAAAACTTAACTGCCACTTAAGTGGGATGGTAGAGAAGGATTTCATAGTTTATTCTGAATTTGACTGGGAGCCAGTGGAGAATTGAAGTGATGAGATCTCTGGAGGGGTTCAGGTGAGCAAGTGATCAGCAATGTTTTGAACATACTGAAGTTTATGGTGTTCCATAGAGCAAGACCATAAGAGTGAGTCACAGAACTTTGTTATGGGTCTGCAAAGTATTGAAGAGAAGAAAAGACAACCAGACTACTTTGGGCTTTCTCTGTTTTAGTTGTCTTCTGTCCAGGGGGCAGCAATGTGATGTCATTGGCAGAACACTTCACTCCCACCTCTCATCTTAATTATTTTCCTGTACTAATTTCTTCCTAAAGAATCATTTGTTTCTTACCAATTCAATACACTAAACACATGACACTAAGGCACTAAACACATATTATATGAACCAACCTCCTAGCACACATGAGGTGTGACATTCAACATTCCCATTTACATTTCCTTTCTGGATTAGTTCAGTTCCTGTATCAAAATCAGAAATAAAACTTCACATTCTTCCTATAACATAAATTAAACATGGTATACTAATTAATGTACATTTGACTCTGAATTACAAAGTTGTATTCTTTTGTTCCTTGTTCCCTTTATTGATGAAGTCCAATATCGATTAGTGAGGATCATAAAGTGGCTCACTGTCACTTTTATAGTGTCACATAGTGGATAAATTATTATCACCTTAATAAGCTAAACTTAACTTGACAGTACTCGTTATTACACTAATACTTGTATTATTACATTGTATTATTATACCGTACATACTTCGGCAACCTCTATATCCACTTGGTACTTACACTTATTTTAGCTTTTATACTTATCCACTTTGTACTTAATTGATCTTACCTGTATTATAGTGTATTATATTGTGATTGCTTCTACTTCTATTCCTGTGTGCATTGACGTGATAGTGAGCAGCTGTAACAAAAGAGTTTTCCCTCGGGGATCAATAAAGTATTTCTGTTTCTGATTAAAGGGGCCTCTAAAGCTTCAGGCTTTATGCACATTAGATGGTTTGTGCTAATTTAATTGAAAATGTGTTGGGAATATGCACCATGAAAGCACATATCAAATCACATGATAAGGGCTTTAAGGTGGATCCTGCTTTATTACCTGGTCTTGAAGCCTTGTCTGGAACAGGGGCCCTGTGTCAAAATCTAGTTTTAATACTTTCAGTTTTGTGCTCATGTGTTACATATTCCTAAATGAATACACATTGCAAAGAGAGTGGGGGTTTAAAAGGAGCCCAGAAGCTAATTTTTGCCCTGCCGGGGGCCGCAGGTTAATACGGCCATGGTCTGGATCAAAGTGGTGGACCAACTACCAACTAACTGACCTTGCCAGCCCTAAAGCCACTAGCATGCCTAATTGAATATTTGCAGTAGTATCAGGTTCTAGCTGATAATATTGATTCCAACCTTACTTGAAATATGGCTAACTATGCTCCTGACTTTCTCACACAGAGGCTTCCATCCTCTCTTATGATGGCAGCATGTATATGAAGGTGGTGATGCCGACCATCATGCACACTGAGGCTGAGGACGTCTCCCTGCGATTTCGTTCCCAGCGGGCCTATGGACTCCTCATAGCCACCACCTCCCGAGACTCAGCTGACACGCTCAGGCTAGAGTTGGATGGGGGTCGCGTCAAACTCACGGTCAACCTAGGTATCGTATGCCCCCCACCCATCTGCCTCCACATCTCCACCTTCACCATGAGACGGTTTACTGTTGAACAGTGACCTCTCCTCTCACTCTCTTTCTATCTTTTTGTGCAGTATTTTCATCAGTTAATCATCACTGTGATCCTGTAACAGTTTCTACCAGTTTTAGGACATATATAAGAGAGCTTTTGTCTTTTCTGCATGGGTGTTAATGCGATTTGTGCACACAGATAACCACAGATTGCAACAATACAACTATTTACTAGAAAACATCTTAGGCTATACCACCATAACTTATTTTATTTCAGTGGTAAACATGTTGCCCATCTTTGAAACAGACAAACCATAGTCATATCCATATTCTTGTTTACAGAACTTTTGAGACAGTCACAGCACATTAAGCAGAATACACTTTATGATGTAGAGATACTGAGCTTTAAAGTCTAGTCTCTAATAAAGTTTTTTTAAGGAACAAAGTGTGCTGAGACTTTCTATGAGGTGACCTTCACTAAGTATGCCCACAGATCTCCAGTCCATCATTCAACAGGATATTAGAAGAAACTTTTCTTGTCTTTCTCACTAACCTCATTTTTCTGTCTCACAACAAGTAATTTTTCTGTCACCTTCCTATTCTTCTGGGTGGTTGTTTTCTTTGCTAATGATGGTGTCTTTTATGGAAGTCTATGCTTTTTCAGTGTTTTGATTTTATGTTTACCTGTCAACTCCATTTTCCATCATGCTTTGTCAAAAGATGGTATTCACCCCTTCAAAGGCCTTAAGCCTGCGGCCCGTCAGGCGAACAGCCCGAGAACAGAGCCCAGCAAAACCTACAGCTGGCTGCGACCCCATATACTTCCAAACATTTCCAATCATAATATGTAAAAAATGCCCCAATGAAAAATTTGTCATTTATATCTTGCATATACAGTATGTCTAGTAAAAATCAAAGAGCAATGTTAGCAGACGTTAGCTGGTTTGCCAAGCCACATTTAGATAAATCCTTCACTGATTATATTCATTTGTGTAAGTCATACCCTAGATTTCAATCTAAATGTTTGTAGCTATAATTGGTGATTGCTGATAGGATTTCTTAGCATATGTTAATCTGTGTGATTTTCAACAGAATGTTTGTAAAACTGTATATGTTTAAGTGTAAATATTTACAGATCTAGCTTAGTGACACATGTAGGCTTAGGATAGTACTCCAGATCTGATGGTTGGGGTTCCTGTGCCTCTGCATGGTTCTGGTGCTGATTGGATCGTGGCTGTTTGCTCCCACTTTTCTGTTGCGGTTGACGACACATGAAACCACCAGCCACATGGTGACCAACCCTCACTGTCTTCACAGCTGTGTACAGCAGTTATTCTGGCCTCAGTGGAACTTTTCCGATAATTGTCTATCACACTGGTCTTCAACTTTTTTTGCTGTTTTAAATTATATCAGTCTGTATTTCTTCACTTTTCAAAGATCCCAGGCTCTAAAATGGATGGCTGCTACCACCTTCTGGTGTGGAGGCTTTGGAGCCAGAGACTTTGACTTTTCTAATTTGAATATCTAAAGTCCAACAGTCAGTGCTGGGTTGGAAAACTCATGTAGCTGGTACTACAAGTGGCCATTTTACTGTAAATATTGTGCCTAAACGATTAATAAATTTTAACTCTGGTACTATGGGTAACAAAAGAGCACAAGCTCAGCTCTATAAAAGCACCTTTTATCAACCACCATATTTCTATGATCAAAAATCCATGCATTATTTTATTTACTATTAAATTGTTTTTTTGGAAATCTTTAAAATCTATCATTTATTTCACAGTAATTTGGCATAATGTTAAATATAAATACCAAAGGAATAAAATGGCTGACTTCCTGCATGTGTACGTCCCCGGAAGGGTGGACTTTTTGTTTTTGGATGTCTGCAGCAGTAACCTTGAAGGATGCAATTTCATCTGTCATTTATTCTTCCCCATCTAGACTGTATCAGGATAAACTGTAACTCCAGTAAGTTAACACTCAAGTTTCATTTTGCTTTCTATGTTGATGGTATGTTGATGTTGTTTTTTTATAAAAGGAAATGTGTTTTTTTTTAAAATGTGAGTCCTGCACCGCCCTCCACCTTCTCTTAAGCATATCATGTGGAGGATGAGTTTGTTCAGATGGTCTGACTCATCATCTGTGCCAGTAACTGACACACTTAGTTTGGATAGTCTATTGATGATTTTAGTACTGTCGATATAGATGTTCAACACTGTCTGCCTATTTGGTGCACCTCCACAGGCTATATAACCTTAGCCATGACCCCATTATTAATCCTAACTGCAAAAACCCTTTACCTTTTTTTTCTAACATGAATGTGTAACATAATTCCTTCCATCCATTAAAATTAATTAGGAAGAATGATTAATTGGCATAAATAACAGGTAAATTCCATTATATCACATCAATAAAAATTGGTGAGTAGTGCATGAGACAGTACTTCATGCTTCAAGAACCCACTTCAAGAACATGCTTTAAGAACCCACATTCCATTAGACCAAAACATCTACCACAGTGTAAGAGTATGGAACAGTGTTTGTTTAGACAGTTGTTACATTCAGGGTAAAAGGCAACATACATTATAAACATGGCTTAGAGAATGTTAAACTCCTCTATTATAACAGCATACAAGGAGTCCACTACACAGTCTGTGTGCATGTAATTAATGAAAGATATTTTTTTATCCCAGCTGTAAAACTTTGCCGCAACCTTAACAACATGGCTGAAACTTGCCAATATCCAAAACAGATAGTCCCAATATAGTCCCAACAGAGAGAAAATATAGTATATCATAAACCATGGGGAAAAGATGATACAAATTACATATGTGGAACTGTCATACAGTGTATAAAAAATAGTTTAAGAGATCGCTGGTCTTTTTCAATCATTACATTTTATGTAACAGAAAGCTACAATGTTAAAATGTCCCAAACTACAATTCCTTTGATTGTTAACCTTGAGCAACTTGATGCATGCTAATGACAAATAATTGATCATTGATGGATTGTGTACATTCCTATCCCCAACCCAAAGACTGATCCAAACCAAAAGACTGAAAAATCACAGTTTGTCACACAATTCTATATTTTTGAATCAGACTCTTTAATGACACATCTTAGTTGTGACATAGGAGATTGAGTATCAAAAATTCAACTCAAAAATATGCAGAATAGCTCTGTATTGTTAGGAAAATGTGATATTCAATATATTATTATGTCAGGTTACACTCATATTTACACATACATTTAGGAATGGTGATTCAGTGAGCTTCAGCAACAAGTGTGTCTACTACTTTTAGAACCTGTTGGTTATAGTGTCTCAGTTTTCAGGCTTTCACAAATAACTATGGATTGCTTTTACTCATAACTAGGCCATGAAGATCTTTGCCTTTACATCTGTCATTTGAATGTTAAAAAAAAATAAATAAATAATTACAAATCAAGAGGCTGAAACCCCCAGTAGTTTAATTTAGTTGATCCTAGATCTTAAATGTCACTGTGTTAGGTACAGGGAAATAAATGTCTCTTTGGTTGTCCCCATCCACAACTGAAAACAGTAATAATACATTTTACAGGAGAGAATTTTATTGACTCCCCAAAAAACGTAGTTTGGACTTTCAGCTACTGGAAGTAAAAATGGGCTCATCCTGGGAACGACTGCATTTTGACTAGATAAACTTGGAATCTGTATGTAATATCTTACCTGTCCGATGTGTAGGAAAAACAATGAACATTAATTACCATTAGATCCTGACTGATCCTGTTGGAAAGTCAGGAGTTTTGAATAATTAATGAAGTTTGTGACAGTGCTCTTCTTAATTGGAGAAGTATGTCTTTCCTGCTGTGTGATGCCTGCAGGTATTTCATAAAGTCAAAGGAAAGAATCCCACAAAAGGAACATCAGTATTGATTGCAAAACCTGGATTACAGAGGCAAAACTCAACATATATTAAAGGTATTTGGTTAGCTCTCTGTGTGCGCAGCTTTGCCAACTAAAGCCATACAAACTGGCTTTTGCAATCTCTTTAATGTTTATTGACCAATCTTGATGCTGAAATGTGCAAAGAAAAGCCTGAAACACTGGAGGCAGCAGCAGCAACCACTTGCTGTCTGAAATTAACTTTACTCTCTGTCTGTATGCCTCTGATCATTTGCAGGCTTTATAACTCCCTCTCCCTCTGATGTTCTAAGGAAAGTCTGCTCTGCCACATTAAACTGCCAGTTTCTGAAAATTATTCAGGTCTAGGCTCAGAATATTTGGGGCTGAAGCCCTGTATGATCAGCCCTGTAACTGACACCAGTCCTGTGGTTTTCATCTCATAACAACAGGCAAAGTTGGATTCTTTTGACCATGACCACAATTGTTTCCTAATCTTAAACCTAATCCTAAACCCAACCAGACCTTGCCAGATGATTTCTTTTTGTAATAGGCACTGACAAACAATGTACTCCTGCCAATAGAGGTGTCAGATCAGAAAACAACACAAAAGTGTGAAAAAATGTGAAAGAAGAAAACTGCAGTTGAAAAAAGGTAGTAGGTGAAGCTTGAGTTTTTGGGGGGTTTTGCCAAATCAATATAGGTTTTGTAAGGCACTGAAAAACAACACATTTGGTCATTTAGTTTGGATGACTTGATAGTATCTCACCTCAGGGTTCTTCTGTATTTATTCACATAAATGTGTGACGAGTGCCTACATGTATTTCCTGTCAGCAAACCTAATCTAAAATGAGAAAACATCGATGTTGTGTTTCATCAGACCATGGATCAAAAAGATTAGGGATTGGTTCAAAAAAGCTAATGACATTTTATATTGGACTGGCGTCTGATGTGGCTCAGCTTACTGGTGATGTTTTTGGCTTGCATTTCATGGCCAGAAAAAGTAATGAAGAGAGAAACAAAAGGAGGGAAGGAAGGGAAAAAGTGAAAGGAAAAGATTTCTATAAACCTATGATGAGTAAAAGCAATGTGTCCTATTGTAGTTGTTCTTTCTCTGTTCAAACTATTTGAAAGCCATCACTGTTTAGGTGTATTCTATGATAATTACAGATGTCAGTATTTTGTATTGTTTCTCTGTGTATTTCACTGACTAAACCAAACCTTTGTTTCCCAAAGGTAAAAGAACTAGTTTTAACCTTAATTTAAAGCCATTTTCGAGCTACTAAGCTGCTTGTAGAATTTATGCCAATGATTCCAGGCTGACTGGTGGGAAAACAAAGGTTTGGGTTTAGGCTCAGTATGTCTTTAACTTTGTGATTGACCATTGTTCTCAGGCAAGGGACCGGAGACCCTGTATGCCGGGCAAAAGCTCAATGATAATGAATGGCATACAGTGCGTGTGGTGCGTCGCGGCAAAACTTACAAGCTAACGGTTGACGATGATGTAGCAGAAGGTACTTACCTGCATCAACTCGGTTCATGCTTGAAGAAATGTTCTTAGTGTTGTCTTGTCAGTGGTATTACACAATGCTTTGATGTATTACCATAGAGATTGATAGTATCAGTATGTTATTCTGCTACAAAGAAAGCATGTAAATATGTAATCATTAGTGACAGTTTGTATCCATCTAATACTGTTGATGTAATTTTCTCCTTAAATCAGCCCTTTTGTGTTAGTGTCAGACAGTGTTCTCTTTTCTTTTTGTTTTTTGTCTTTCTTTTCAACCCATCCCCTCCACCCTCCCCATCTTCAGGCCAAATGGTGGGTGACCACACTCGTCTGGAGTTCCACAACATTGAAACAGGCATCATGACAGAGCGTCGATTTGTTTCCAGCATCCCGTCCAGCTTCATTGGTCATCTGCAGAGCCTTAGGTACTCAGAACACTTACTTTTACTTTACTTTTAAAGTCTATATATATGTTTAAAGTTTTACTTTTTTTTTTTCATATTAGCAAGAATCAAATGACAAGGTAAGACATCCACACAGAATTATCACCTAAATTCTGTAGCTCTACAGAATTCTTTTGCCTCTTTAGGTAATTATTTTGGTTTTACTGTTGACTGTGGTTCAGTCTCAGCACAACCCGTGTCAGAAGACAAATTTAGTAAGTAGCTGGTGACGTGGAACGTTGGGCTGCCAGATGTTTTTCTCAGGAGCTGGTGGTAACCAAACCAGAGTGTAAACTTAATCTAAGACTTACATTTGTCCGGTTGATACAAACACAAGACAAAATTAGTGCTCATGTTGCTCTGTGTCT
Organism: Siniperca chuatsi; assembly: GCF_020085105.1. Taxonomy (NCBI): domain Eukaryota; kingdom Metazoa; phylum Chordata; class Actinopteri; order Centrarchiformes; family Sinipercidae; genus Siniperca; species Siniperca chuatsi. The sequence goes on along the minus strand of NC_058056.1, from coordinate 4,519,145 downwards.
GTTAACTGTGTAAATTCAAATGTTTAAATATGCCTTATAACTTTGTAAGACATAATGTCAGACAGTGTGTTCATTTTATCATTTCAAATGCCTGCTCCTTCATTTCCTCAGATTTAACGGCATGCTCTACATCGACCTGTGCAAGAATGGTGACATTGATTATTGCGAGCTCAATGCCCGCTTTGGGATTCGCTCCATAATCGCCGACCCTGTCACCTTCAAATCCAAGAGTAGCTATCTGAGCCTGGCCACCCTACAGGCCTACACATCCATGCACCTCTTCTTCCAGTTGAAAACCACCTCCCCAGACGGCTTCATACTCTTCAACTCTGGAGATGGCAATGATTTTATTGCTGTAGAACTGGTTAAAGGGTAAGTTTTATTTTGGATGGATGCTTGTAAAGCTTTTACACATTGAAACCTTGACGGTTTAGTAGTAACATTATTTGTTACCAATTTAAAGTTGGTATAATCAATATTTTTATAATAACAATGTAGCTAATGAGAATGTGAAAGTGAAAACAATGTGACAATGTGAAGGGGGTCACTCATGGTGATGAACCTATAGAAAATGATCACCTAAATCTGCAGCTCCCCTTGGCCTTTCAGAGCTTTATAGCGAGTTTCAGCTCATTGTCAGTAGCAACTTTACTGTTTTGATTTACTCTGTCCACTCTCATAGCATCATGCCAGCAATAGCAGGCTGCTGTTTTCAGTGAAAAAGCTCTAAAAACCCACTGTACACTAACTGCATAACACCACCACCAATGACAGTTAGCAACCAAAAACAGAACTAAAACCAGAGTGAATATTGGACTTAACATTCAGCAGGTGGTCACAAACAAAAGTCCAAATCAATGATAATGTTGCTCTGTAACTGCTGGATGTGTAAATAAGCAACCTATTTGCTAACAAGTTGGCGATATCAACTTAAAAGATGATGTTATGCCAATCTTGGTTCTGCTACCCCCAAGTGGCCAGAAGTTATTTTTATTGTTATTGTAGGTATTCTCAAGATGTTGAGATCTCAGATGTTTTTAGGCACTCTATGTACTCTATGTTAACAATGTAATCACAATGTCAGTATGTGCGGTCTTGCACACACACACACACACACACACACACACACAGTGTTCTACATAATATCTGTTACAGTCAGTTTCTGACCCTCTTGTAGGTTACAATAAAATGTATTTAATTGTCTCAGTATATATGATTGTGAAATTGCAAGTGTCCAGTGCATCCATCCAGTGTTTGTGTGTAGAAATATGTGTGGATATGTTGCAGCAGTGGTTCCATTTGAATATGATTTAAGCAAGGCAAAAGACTGGATCACCGGACAAAAGTTCACTGCAACATAGTGCACACTTTTCAAATTGGAGGCTGCAGATTTATCAACATATCTGTCCTGCTACCTTCACATGACAGCAGGGAAGGAGAAGATGAAAACTGTTAGTAAAGTAATGGTTACGTTGTTAACCATGTAGTTAATGTGTTTACTGATTGGAGAGTGAAGTGGTTTACTTGCATTTTTCAGCATTATTCCACAATTGCTCCACATTTCCTTCAAATATTTGGTTTGCTCTTGTCTACAGAATGAATCTTAGTCAGACCTGGTTCGTCAGTCTATTGACAGGGCAACGTCTCATAGCCAATTTCTACCAAAATATCAATAATTCACTTTGCACTACCTCACTGATTGAAATTAACGTCTTCTCCCACTTTTGTGCCATATGTGCTGTGCTGGGCACAAAAATAGGAAGTCAGGAAAATACCAAGTCACCACATGTGTTAGTCTTTGCACTGTCATGAAAATAAAGCCCTAATTATCATTATCTAGGGAATATGCTAAGTATGAATTTTAGTACACCTGTCATTACAGCTGTGTTCAAAAATCAAAACAGGTGAGGTTTGACAGATATTTTTAATATTGTTGGATAATTTCAGATAATTCCACCTGCAGGAAATGACAAATTGGTACAAAGCCATTAGAGACTGACTGGAGTTGCACAAATAATGATTTTGTCTGCAGTGACTTGATACATTACATTAATTCTCAGCAAGTGTGTTGAAGCGATCAAAATTCACTGACCTTTTGGTTCGGGGCTGCCAGTTTGTGAACATTTCAAAGAATTCAATTCAATTTTATTTATATAGCGCCAATTCATAACAGAAGTTATCTCATTGCACTTTTCCTATAGAGCAGGTCTAGACTGTACTCTTTATAATATTAATTACAGAGACCCAACAAATCCCACCATGAGACAGATGGTGGTAGACTTTGCAAAGAGGATGGAAATGGCTGTAGTGAACACTTTCTTCCAGAAGAGGCAGGAACATAGTGTGACATATAAGAGCGGAGGTAGAAGCACTCAGGTGGACTACATCTTGTGTAGATGTTGTAATCTGAAAGAGACCAGTGACTGTAAAGTAGTGGTAGGGGAGAGTGTAGCCAGACAACACAGGATGGTAGTGTGTAAAATGACTCTGGTGGTGAGGAAGATGAAGAGGACAAAGGCAGAGCAGAGGACGAAGTGGTGGAAGTTGAAAAAGGAAGAATGTCGTGTAGTTTTCAGGGAGGAGCTGAGACAGACTCTGGGTGGTCAGGAAGTGCTCCCAGATGACTGGACCACTACAGCTAATGTGATCAGGGAGACAGGTAGGAGGGTACTCGGTGTGTCATCTGGAAAGAGGAAAGCGGACAAGGAGACTTGGTGGTGGAACGAGGAAGTGCAGGAGTGTATACAGAGAAAGAGGTTAGCTAAGAAGAAGTGGGACACTGAGAGGACTGAAGAGGGTAGACATGAGTACAGGGAGATGCAGCGCAAGGTGAAGGTAGAGGTGGCAAAGGCCAAACAAAGAGCCCATGAGGACTTGTATGCTAGGTTGGACACTAAAGAGGGAGAGGTGGATTTGTACAGGTTGCCCAGACAAAGAGATAGAGATGGGAAGGATGTGCAGCAGGTTAGGGTGATTAAAGATAAGGATGGAAATGTATTGACAGGTGCCAGGAGTGTGATGGGAAGATGGAAGAAGTACTTCCATAAGAGTAAGAGTTTATGAATGAGGAAAATGAAAGGGAACGAAGAGTAGAAGAAGTGACTGGTGTGGAGCAGGAAGTAGCAAAGATTAGCAAAAATGAAGTGAGGAGGACGTTAAAGAGGATGAAGAGTGGAAAGGTAGTTGGTCCTGATGACATACCTGTGGAGGTATGGAAGTGTCTAGGAGAGGTGGCAGTAGAGTTTCTGACTAGTTTGTTTAACAAGATCTTGGAGAGTGAGAGGATGCCCGAGGAATGGAGGAGAAGTGTACTGGTGCCAATTTTTAAGAACAAGGGAGATGTGCAGAACAGTGGCAACTACAGAGGAATAAAGCTGATGAGCCATACAATGAAGTTGTGGGAAAGAGTAGTGGAAGCTAGGCTAAGGGCAGAGGTGAGCATTTGTGAGCAGCAGTATGGTTTCATGGGGACAAGAGACAGAGCTGGAGGTAGCAGAGCTTAAGATGTTGAGGTTCTCTTTGGGAGTGACGAGGATGGACAGGATCAGGAATGAGTACATCAGAGGGACAGCTCATGTTAGATGTCAGAGAGGCCAGATTGAGGTGGTTTGGACATGTTCAGAGGAGAGACTGTGAATATATTAGTAGAAGGATGCTGAGGTTGGAGCTGCCAGGCAGGAGGTCTAGAGGAAGACCAAAGAGGAGATTTATGGATGTAGTGAGAGAGGACATGAAGCTAATTGGTGTGAGTGAAGAGGATGCAGAGGACAGGGTTAGATGGAGGCACATGATTCGCTGTGGCGACCCCTGAAAGGGAACAGCCGAAAGGAAAAGTAGAAGAAGCAAGCATTTGGCGACAGTGGCAAGGAAAAACTTCCTTTAAGAGGGCAGAAACCTTGGACAGAACAAGACTCAATGTTGGGTGGCCATCCGCCGCTGCCGTGTTAGGTTTTGAGGGAGGCACAATGCAAAGACCACATAGATTTTTTTTTTTTAAATAGTAGAATAATAATTGTAGTGTTAATATTAATAAATTAGTAATAATAGGAATGACAGCTATAGGAAAAATAATATCAGTATTAGTAACAGAGCCAATAACAACAACTGTAGTAGCAGTTGTCGAGCAGGAACAGATCCGGTCTCTGCAGCTCCGGGGGCAGAAATACCTGCTGAAAGAGACAGAAGGAGAGAGGAGAGAAACAAGAAAGCACAAAACTACGGGAGAGAGAAGATGTTGAGTTAGTAACATGCAATAATGGGATAAAAATGCATACAGATAGAGAAGGAGAGAGGAAAGACGTGCATCATGGGAAGTCTCCCGGCACTCTAGGCCTATAGCAGCATAACTAAGGGATGGTTCAGGACTCACCCATGCCAGCCCTAACTATAAGCTTTATCAAAGAGGAAAGTCTTAAGCCTAATCTTAAATGTGGAGATGGTGTCTGCCTCCCAAACCCAAACTGGGATCTGATTCCAAAGGAGAGGAGCTTGATAACTGAAAGCTCTGGCTCCCATTCTACTTTTGCATCTGGCTCTGGCTCCCATTCTACTTTTGCATTCTGCATCCTGGGAGCGCAGTGTTCTAGTCGGATAATATGGTATTATGAGATCTTTAAGATACGATGGTGCCAGACCATTAAGAGCTTTGTAAGTGAGGAGAAGGATTTTAAATTCTATTCTGGATTTTACTGGAAGCTAATATTGGAGAGATATGATCTCTTTTCCTAGTTTTTGTCAGTACACGTGCCGCCGCATTCTGGATCAACAGGAGAGTCTTAAGGGACTTATTCGGGCAGCCGGATAATAAAGAATTGCAGTAGTCCAGCCTAGAAGTAACAAATGCATGCACTAATTTTTCGGCATCATTTTGAAACAGGATATGCCTGATTTATGTTACTTAGGTGAAAAAAGGCAGTCCTTGAAGTTTGTTTCATGTGGGAGTTAAAGGATAAATCCTGATCAAAGATAACTCTGAGGTTCCTTACGGTGCTGCTGGAGGCCAGGGCAATGCCATCTAGAGTAACTATATTTTTAGATAATGTGTCTCGGAGGTGTTTGGGACCAAGTACAATAACTTCAGTTTTGTCAGAGTTTAACATCAGAAGGTTACAGGTCATCCAGGTCTTTATGTCCTTAAGGCATGCTTGAAGTTTAGTTAACTCGTTAGTTTCATCTGGCTTGATCGATAGATAGAATTGGGTATCATCTGCATAGCAATGAAAGTTTATGGAGTGCTTCCTAATAATACTGCCTAGAGGAAGCATATATAAGGTGAATAGAATCGGTCCAAGCACAGAACCTTGTGGAACTCCGTGACTAACTTTGGCGTGCACAGAGGACTCACCCTTAACATGTACAAAGTGAGATCGATCTCATAGATAGGATTTGAACCAGTTTAGTGTAGTTCCTTTAATGCCAATTACATGTTCCAGTCTCTGTAATAGGATGTGATGGCCAATGGTGTCGAACGCAGCACTAAGATCTAACAAGACAAGTACAAAGACAAGTCCATTGTCTGATGACCTTTAAAGAACAGCTTTAAAGGCAGAAAGCTGAAGATGTCTTAAGCATTCTGTAACTCTCAATAACGTTTCTCTTGCAGATACATCCACTATGTTTTTGACCTTGGAAATGGGCCCAACCTCATCAAGGGCAAAAGTGAAAGGGCACTGAATGACAACCAGTGGCACAATGTGGCCATCACCCGAGACAACAGCAACACCCACACACTGAAAGTAGATGCTATAGCTACTAGTCAGAGTATAAATGGGGCCAAGAACCTGGACCTGAAAGGTATGCAAAAGACATGACACCTGTTACATGTTTGTATCTCCTTGTGTGTCCAGTTTTTTTTTTTCAGCTACATTGGCTTAAGTTGTTGAGCTACTAAAAAAGCTACTAAAAACTTGCAATAACTTTCCTTGTGCGTTGAACTGTGTCCATTTTACTGCATCTTCCATTCTATTTCTCCAATTCTTTTTACATTTTACCTAGGTTAAGGTCAGTCTTCCTACAATATTGTGTACAAATACGTCTCCATGATAAATAATATCAGAATCTGATTCTGATATTATTTATCATGGAGATGTATTTGTACACAACTATTGGTTTTCTGCCATATCATTAAAGGGTTATTTCAAAATGTTTGACATAAGGCGGCATGAGTAAATTGTGGTAAGTGGTATTGAGGGCTCATTCTATGCATCAAATGGAGCAAGATATTCAAGCTTGTCAAAGAGAAATTAACAGCAATAAATTGTAAAACACTTCAAAAACTAACTCAGCCCATCTTATGTCAAAACATCTGAGCTTCACACTCCAGAGTTCCTCTTTGTCTGACTATAAGAACAGCTTATTGGACTGAGATATTACTCACTGATTAAAGGCATTTTACTTTAGTAGTAGTAGAGAGATTTTTCTCAGTGTTGAGTCTTCTTGTTGTTGAGCTTAGAGAGCACTTTAGGTACAATAGATCAGTCAGTATGACACTACCTAGTACAATGCAGTTTATTAAAAAAAAACATGTCATCTAAGCTATGAAAAATATCTTAAATCTTCTTATTAATTAAGGTATATTGGAAATGCTTCCATCAAAACTGTATAGCCTACTCTAACTAATTAGACAAAGGCAATGTCATTAGGAAGTAGGAACATAAAGCACAAGTTCTGATGCTGGCTGTGTCGATTTCTAAATTGAATAATCGTGGAGTTGTTTTATCTGATAATGAGTGTTACCTTGACATTCAAATACCAACAGCAGCACAGACTGCCATGGTGCTTATCTTTGTTTTGGTCCTGACCAATCCGAAACTGGTACCAATTTAACACTGATTTTGAGCTGTGTTGGACTGCCAAACTACCAACTGTTTACATTATGCTGCATTGTACTGTGTAACTTCCAACACTTTAGGATTAGCAGTGGTGAAAAGTAACACATCACAAAAAGTGTTTAGGGATTGTGGCTTGCAATTGTTTAATGTAACCAAGTACATTTACTATTTATTTGATAAAATACCTAAAATCTTACTTTATCCAGACAAATGAAGATGGCACAGATCTGTAAGAAAGAATTTATAACATACAAGTATTAGGATAAGCTCCACCTGTACTTCTCTTCCTACAGTGTCTCTATTTTTTCTACACCCCAGGTGATCTGTTCATCGCAGGACTGGGCCCTGGAATGTATGGCAACCTGCCTAAACTGGTGGCTTCCAGAGAAGGCTTCCAGGGCTGTTTGGCATCAGTGGACCTCAATGGTCGCCTGCCAGATCTACTCAATGATGCCTTGTTTCGCAGTGGGCAGATTGAGCGTGGATGCGAAGGTACACCATCCCTCAAATCCAAGCCTGATTTAGACTACTACAACACAAACTTCAACTCCAACTCCAGCAGCCCTTTCTTCCTGCTCAATGCAAACAGTAGCTCCATAGCCCTGCATCCATACAGAAGTACCTCCATTCTATTAACTGTACTTGTTGCCTCACTTACCCACTGCTAGAGGTTAGGTCAGACACCTCCTCACCTACACCACCACGTTATCGGCCACATTGGTCGCCACTGACAGTGCCGTCACAATCACCATCAGAGCAGTTTTTTCCAGTGCAGTAAAATAGAATACTGCCAGATGCTCCATTTTTATCTCTTCTCCTTTTGTAAACTTTAGTTTGTGTTTTGTTTTTTTCTGAATTTTGCGAATGTTAAGAATCTTAAACAATATTATCATATAAGAAGGTACTACAGAGCTCCTCACGAGTGGCTGGTTCAGGTGTGTTGGTACCCAGACACGTATTAATTGTTATTAATTAGATACATTCACAATCAGAGTAAAATGTTGCCCTACAGTAAATTTAAAAAATCTATTACATATCTCATTGACCCTTCACTAAGCCCTCTCCCCTTACTTATTGTTGCTATGCTTGTCAAGCTTTCCATTCTCACACTGCACATATGTAGTTTACAATGATAACGGTGGCAGATGTACAACCAGAAGTTTGTAGTGCGTTTTGAAACAATGGATCCTTGACTTCAGACAAAAGTAGACAAAAGCAGCTTCTCACTTTTAGTTGGCAACTGTACTGATTTTACTAAAATGACAGCTGTCGCTGGCAGATTTTATTAGGTCCAGCTAGCTAACTAACATTAACTGTGTGAGTTGGTTGAAAACCCAGTCTTAGAAATATGCATTTGATGGCTATGTACATGTCATGTTAACGATGCAAAAAAAAACAAAAAAACACTTAGGCTCAGGGCTGCCAACTTTTCAATTTAGCTTGGAGTGAGATTTGGTATCGGTGAAGGTGGTGCATTTTATGAGTAGGCCTTCTGTGACATTACTCTTCGTAAGGGTCGGGTTCATCACTCTCCAACCCCCAGTTCAGCAGCAAATTCACATGTTAAAGCATGTATAGATTGAAAAGGGGGCATTGAAAAATGGGACTCTTAGGAGAATCTGGAGGGTTAAATATGAGTGGATATGATTGAATTTTGTTCACATATATTGTTAAAGGTTGCTATTGGTGATATGATTTTCAAATTTTATATGCTTTTATCATATTCCCAGCTACTTAAAAGTAACACATTATGATTAAGTTGACTATCATGCTTAGTTGAATCATTCTGCCAGAAAAATGCTAAGAAACAGACATCAGAAAAGTTATTAGTTTACTCTCTGCGTGTTTAACCCAGAACCCTACTGAACATCACATGCTGTGGTATTCCATTAGTGTAAGCTATACTTTGAAGAATAGGACTTGTAGATCTTTGGCACATTATTTACGGCACTATCAACTGAAAATGTTCCATTTGCAACTTCAATACAACATATAAGAAATGCATCAATATGAATGTAATGACAGTTCAACTTTGGAGCAACATTTAGCCCCTTTCACAGTAAGCTAGCATGACATGTTTGGTATCAATGGATTCATTGCAATCTCAAGATTCATATGATGCCACTGGCTAGCTAGCTAACTAGCTTAAAACTGCCAGATGCTGCTTAAAGATGTGCCAGATGATCCACCATCATTTTCAGAGGGTTAAAAGTAGGCCAAGTAAACCAAAAACTGAGGAGGAGAATAATTCCAATTTTAAGATCATGATGATGAATGATGCAGAGTCTAAATAAAATATAACCTATAGTTCTATTTTTCACTTTTAGATGGTTAAATTAGGTTAATAATATGTCTATCAATTGTCTTGTTTGAATATGTCTATTCAAACAAGACAATTTAATTTAAAAGATATATATCAGCTTACCTTGGTTTTTTTCACTGTGTTACTGTTACTGGTGCATTCTGGTAAGATTAAATTATTTTCTTTATAAAAAAAAGATTTGATGTTCAAAAAATATTTTTTTTTAAATGAAGAAAATAATTCAATTCAATTTTATTTATATAGCGCCAATTCATAACAGAAGTTATCTCATTGCACTTATAGAGCAGGTGTAGACCGTACTCTTTATAATATTAATTACAGAGACCCAAAAAATAATGTTCTCTTAAGCATGATACTCCAAGCAAACCTCATTTAACTATAGTAAAAGTATCACACAGCAATTGTAGGCTACAGTATGTTGAGAAAAGAGGGTTGAAATGTGGTGAGATTTGCAGACATAAGCACATTATCACAGATTATTATTACTTGTTTAAATGTGGTATGAACAGTTCATTGTTACTACCCTTATAACCACTACAGATTCATGTGTACAGTTGATGACTCAATTATTTGTAAAAATGTTTCAAAAGATGCGTGAGAGACATAGATTAAGAGAGGAAGGGGGCCCACAGAGACTGCTTATGTATAGGGCCCAGAATTTTGTGCTACACCCTTGACCCTGACTGTGCAGGAAGTGCATTTGCATTGGGGCCCGTGGAAGCCATAAAAAGAGCATGGCCTCCAACAATATGTTAGGCGGAATACGGGCCCTTGCTAGTGATTCAAATTGCCACCTCAGAAAAACACGTGTTCAAAGAAGAACTCACATTATATTAAAAGTGGTGCCATTTGTTTATTGATGTTGTTCAATGTCAAGTCTTTATTTTATCATGTGATGAGACAATATGGTACCTAGTTTATCTGTCAAGACTGACCATCTGGGCACTTCTCCAAGCCAAGCAAGCAGTCATACCTTTCAAACATAAAAGCAGCAGTAAGAAAAGAGAAGAGAAAAAAGAACAGGAGGAGAAGTTAGCAAAGCTCCCTAAATTAAAGCCTTTGGCTTTTTTTATAAACAATTGCCAGCCCACGGACAACCCCCCTCCTAGCAGCAATGCAGCAGTTCGGCTGGCATCAGCATCGCTGCCCTCAGTGTTGTCAACAACCATGCAGCATGTAACGTTAGGATAGCAAGCTAGATTTCTTAGTCCCAAATAACTTCATAACTAGTAACTAGCATGCCCTAGGGCCCATCATAATAGCAGCCTGTCGTAACTACCTTTCACCACTGACTCTAGTCACAAACTGTCTGCAACTCACAGTGCGAGACTGGGTCCACTTGATTACTATCCCGGCGCACACTGGTGTTGCATCAGGTTATCAGTTATATTTTTTTTTTTCACTACGTGATAAAATGGACGTGTGGCGTGAGAGCGTGTGAAAAGTGTCAATTGCTTGAGTCTTACGGTCAATGCGTGAGAGTTGGTAGCCCTGCTTAGGCTAATGCTAAGCGACCCCAATGTATCATGACCAGTTAATGGTCAAGGTACAAGGTAATTTATTTATCATATACAACACAAGGTTGTACAACGAAATTATATTAGTAGTCCCTTCATGCTACATACATACTATATATACCAGTTATTTACATATGTACATACACATATATACCTAGGAAATAATTCAGTGCATTTTTTTATTTGTGTCTGGTGGAATGCAAGACAGCAGCAACAAGATAGTGAGGATAATATGGTTATTATCTTCATATTGAATCTTGAATGTTCAGGTGTTAGTAGAAATTAAGTTACTTTTATATGTTAAGTATTTTCAGGTGATGTGAGTTTGGCAAAGTTGTCTCAGGTAAACTTCCCCAAACCAAATACAAAGCAGGACAGAGCTGCTAACGTTAGCCTAAACTCTCAGAAAGAACGATAATGAAAAAGATAAGTTAAAAATGTTTCTACTGGAGACTCCATTTCATAAATATACAGATAGCATCTGCGACCGGGGTTGCACCATCTTCCGTGCAGTGGATGTGTCAATCCCGAACAAGACTTTTTCCAACATAACCTTTCAACTCCACAAAATAATGTAGTTAGATAATAAAATGCTAACTCAGTGTCTACACAGCATGCAGCAACTTTAGTCCTCCGTTAGTGTCTACACAGGATGCATTCATGTACAGTATTGAGTTTAGGTCACCTGTGTTTTGGTAGCGCTCAAAGCCCAAAACACAACCACTGTAGTTACACATGGAAAATGGAAAAAAATAGACTAAGTGTAAAAATACAGTTTGGGTCACGTTTACACAGGTATGGCACGAGTTACGTTACGTTGCCTGTGTAGACAACTGTATTAATTAAAAAGTCTTACTTTGGGCAGGAGGAAAGAGAACATAATGTAGCACAATGCAAATTCCACAGAGATTTAAAATAATGGTAATGGTAGTGGTAATAATATTAATAAAAATAATAATAGTAATAATAATGACAGAAATAATATTAATACGACTAATAATAATAATTGTAGCAGCGGGTGTTTACACCTGGCCATGACATCATAGCAGCATTAGAAATCTGTATCAGGCTGTGGCCGGACTCCAGTTCATACAGTTTGTTCACAAAGCAAAACTTGCCTAAGGTTTTAATTTGTTTTGTGTTGATTTACAATTCTATATAGCTACATCAGAATAGGCTGCTGAAACGTTTTGCACGAGCAAGCAAATGTCACTGTGGACAAAATGTTTCCATCTTCCTGTGCAAGTCGTGCATTCTTTTGTGGTTGTTTTTGTCATCCTCTTAAGGTTCTGGGCCAGCTTCCACAACCTGTTCATTTTTGCATGAAAATCATTTTCTGTAGAGCTGTTTTTTCTTATCATTCAGTTGGACATTGAGTGTACTATATGTTTTGGGTTGTTTTTTTTAACATTAATTTACAGAGCCCCATGTTAGACAAATAAATGTGTTAGTTGGTGTTTCATTTTAATCAAAACAGAACATAACATTATGTGTACACTGTGACAATCTGAATCGGGTTGTTAACAATGTTATTCACTGTACTGTATGTACTGCAAGAAAGTAATGGTTGATTCATTTATTTTTCAAAATAAAATCTCATCAATCAGTCTGTTGGTCTTGTCCATTGCATTCTAATGTCTCATTTTTATGTGTGCTTGAATAGTTTCTTTTCTTTTATTTGCTGATGTATCATGATCATTCAATTAGTCATTTAGACTGATTGCCATGTACTACCTGCATTTCATTACATAAAATTGATTTGTTACTTCAGCCTGTGAGCTCCTATCAAAGCCCATTAATGATTATTGAGTTGGTAGCTCAGGTTGTAGCAATATATTGTACTGTCACTAGATGGTGACACTGCACTGCTTGCAAACATTTAACAGAACAGTGTCAGCAGACGTAACATAAATAAGCTTTTCATTGTTGTTACATCTTACACTAAATCCTGAACCAGATCAGCGGATCAGTCACCAGAAATAGGAGTTGCCACTGCAGGATATTCCTGCATTGTAAGTCACTGTAAGTTCCAAAACTCCATCCCTTCCTCCAACTCATCATCAGTTCACTTGGTCCTGAACAGATCCTTGCATCAGTTTACCAGGTAAGTCTCCACTCAACACATTTACCTTATTTGAATTAGATGAGTTGATGTAGACTGACAGTTGGTCTGCTATTTTGAAGATTTATGTACATTAATGCATAAGCAGATACAGTATATTGGAAAAATGAATTTGCTTGTTTAAAATTTCACATAATCAAGTATCAATAAAAACCTGGCATCATGGTGGACTGAAGTGATCCTCAACACAAAAAAACAACTTTTTTTCAAATATGCAAGCCACATGTTGAGAAATGTTTAAAAATTACACCTTGGGGGCATGATATTCAGGTCAAAGGGGGAAAGTTGAAAGATTTGACGGGATGACTGGGGGTTAGAGGCGACAATACCACTGCATGAATACACCATAGTGTATATTGCTTACATTTTTCTAATTGGCATGGATAACTAGACAAATAGATGATGTGATATAATTTTAAGATTTATATTAAGAATTACACATACAAAGTATTCTACCAACAATACAGTACAACCCTTGCTTTCTGCACTGGAAAAACCTGCTCTCTCACTCTATTGCTCTTTTTAGTGTGAAGCCCCATTTTGTTCATAAATGACAAAAGGATGCTAGGAGGAAAAGAAAAATGAGGTTGTGTGACTGGGCAAGAAAAAAACATTGACGCACAAAATGAATAGTCCCAGTTAAACCATTGCAATGGTTTAATAGGTGGATACTGTTTCTCATAAAACCAATGCTATTTGCGTGGTTAGGTACCAGCAGCAGTGAGTGAGAACATTTGTTTTTGGTGGAGGATGCAACAAAACATATTAGCACATTAAACCATGTGGATGAAAACCATTTTTGACAATCCATGCTAACTCCATAGCCACTAGGTCATTCCATATTCAAAATAGAAGTCTCCAGTGAGTTTGTATAGTATTAAACCCAGTTCTGTGTGTGTGTGTGTCTGTGTGTGTGTGTGTGTGTGTGTGTGTGTTGTGGTTGTGGGTTTGGCTGGATTTCTACAGGTCCCAGCACCACCTGTCAGGAGGACTCCTGTGCCAACATGGGTATTTGTATCCAGCAGTGGGAAAACTATACCTGCGACTGTTCCATGACCTCCTACACTGGCACACAGTGCAATGACCGTGAGTGCTGATCTCACTATTAAATATCTAATGTCACACATGTACAACAGAGTGGAAGAAATCATCTCAGTGTAAAGCATACCCCCTAAACACATCTTTTGTGCCATCAGTGAGTGCTTAAAATGATTATGAAAATATGATAATAATAAAAATATTTATACTGGAGAGAACACTTTGTTAGGACATTTCATGAATATACATAGTTTTAGGTAAGTTTTGAAATCTCTTCATCTCTTACTGAGCTGTCCCACATACACAGACAAACACATGGATGGTGTGCGTTGTCACAGCAAACATCTGCACTGACAGTTTGGGGCTAAATTACACTGACTGCACAACCATTCCAGAGATTAAACTTGCATGAATTCAACAGGACAAAAATTCACTTTGCATTATATGTAGCAACTTTAGGCAATTCACCTGGGAGGAAATTTGTGGACTTAGGAGCACTATTGGGCAATATAACAATGTCAGGAAATGAATCTTAAACAAACTTCTCATTTTGCTCTTTAGCTGTTAACTCTAGTAGCACCTTGTCACAGTGGATATTTATACCCATCTATATAATCCACAAGTTCCTCTAGTGACACAGTATGCAAAAAGTTGATTACAATTCTTTATGTAATTTGATTTTATGTGTGATATGTCCATCAAAGGTAAGTGCTGACTGTTGCACATGTCTGACTGAGAGTTTCATCAGCGGTTAGTGTGCGTGAAAGCAAGTTTCATGGCCTTAGAGAGTACCAGTGAGTACACCCCTCACACTGAGTCATCACCTTTCTATGGCAAAACAATTAGAATGTGGCTGTTTTAGTCACCAATTCTCAACTCATTTGAACTTTTAAGGCAAATTGTGGTGCATTTGGAAATCGGTCATACCAAAGGGCAGTATAAATTTAAATGTAGAGATGTTGCATTAGAATCACACATCTGCTGAAGTATCTGGACTTATTCAGAAAATGCAGTTAGGAAAAGTTTATAAGAATAAATTCTTTGTCTACCCCTTTCTTTTTCAGACTCGGTGCTGTCAGTAAAGATAGCTTTGCTTTTTCCACTCTCGCTCTCCTTAACCTGTCATATACACACATCACAATGCTGAATTTAAGGTTTGTTAGTGCAGATACAAATCAACTTTAATTAAATAAGGAATCATGTGAGTGGAGGGGCATTGTTTCAACAAAAGCCAAGGTATGGCAATGTAACATGACATCAAGGATCTACTATGCTAGTGAAAACTGTTTTAACAGACATGTAGCTCTCTCATATTCACAATGCCCAATGTTTGCATGTAATGAACAACTTAGAAAGAGCAGTGAACGCCTTTCATCGTATCTATTTTGGTTCATCATGGACAGAGAGCAGTAATTTCTATTAGGTAACCAAGGGGTGTTCAGAACAGAGAGAGAGAGAAAGTTGGTGGAGGAGAGGGAAGGGGGGTGGGGAGAGGGAAGCACAATGCAAATACCACCTAGAATTTAAAAATAGTAATAATGTAATGGTAGTAGTAATATTAATATTAATAAATTAATAATAATAGGAATGACATTTAATTATAATAATTACAGAGACCCAACAATTGCATCATTGAGAGAGAGAGAGAGAGAGAGAGAGAGAGAGAGAGATAGACCTGGTACCTGATTCCACAGGAGAGGAGCTTGGTAGCTGAAGGCTCTGGCTCCCATTCTACTTTTGGAGACTCTAGGAACCACAAGTAACCCTGCATTCTGGGAGCACAGTGTTCTAGTGTGGTTATAAGGAACTATGAGCTCTTTAAGATATGATGGTGCCTGACCATTAAGGGCTTTGTAGGTGAGAAGAAGGATTTTAAATTCTATTCTGGATTTTACAGGAAGCCAGTGAAGAGAAGCTAATATGCTATAATATCTTTTCCTAGTTCTTGTCAGTACACGTGCCACAGCATTCTGGATCAACTGGAGAGTTTTAAGGGACTTATTCGGGCAGCCTGATAATAAGGAATTGCAATAATCCAGCCTAGAAGTAACAAATGCATGGACTAGTCTTTTGGCATCATTTTGAGACAGGATGTGCCTGATTTTTGCAATGTTACGTAGGTGATAGAAGGCAATTCTAGAAGGTTGTTTCATGTGGGAGTTAAGGGATAAATCCTTATCAAAGATAACTCCGAGGTTCCTTACGGTGGGTGGTGCTGGAGGCCAGGGCAATACCATCTAGAGCAACTATATCTTTAGATAATGTGTCTCGGAGGTGTTTGGGGCCAAGTACAATAACTTCAGTTTTGTCTGCGTGTAACATCAGAAAATTGCAGGTCATCCAGGTTTTTATGTCCTAAAGGCATGCTTGAAGTTTAGCTAACTGATTAATTAGTTTCATCTGGCTTGATCGATAGATATAATTGGGTATCATCCACATGACTGCGACTGCTTTTTCAAGGAAGAGAAAGGGAAGGTTAGATATAGGTCTATAGTTGGCTAAAACCCCTGGATCAAGAGTGGGCTTTTTACGAAGAGGTTTAATTACAGCTACTTTAAAAGGACTGTGGTACCTAGCCTTTTAATAAAGACAGATTGATCATATCTAGTAAAGAAGTGCTAATTAAGGGTAAAACGTCTTTAAGCAGTCTAGTTGGGATGGGGTCTAAGAGAAAGGTTGATGGCTTAGATGAAGAAGTCATTGAAGTTAGTTGGAGAAGGTTGATAGGAGAAAATCAGTCTAAATATATATCAGGTTTTCTAAACCCAGAAGTCATTGCTTTTAAATCATATACTTGATCTTTTATATGTAAAGTTGACTTTACCAATTTGAACTAAAATTAATCACAATCACAACGTATTGTATAAAAACAGCAGCAAGACTAATAAACATGTCCTAATGTATTCTTATGTTCATGAATTGCAGTTAAGAAAATAAGGCACATTCTGCAATACAAACGATAACCCCACCACCAAAAATCTAAACACACATATATAGCCGTAGGCGGCAATGAGCGGGTTCAAACTTTTTTGCACTCAACAGAAGGAAGCAGCTCAATTGACTAAAATTAAAGGGGTTTCAGACTTCACAAAGTTGGGAAAAGTCACTTCAGCTTACTTAATTCAGTTTGAAAGGAGTGAGACCAATCACACACTTGTTCCATCATCACAAAGCCTGCAGCGTTTAAAAAATGAATCAATGTTTTTCACATTATGCAAATTAAACTCTCAATAATTGACCCATGGCCCACTTGTTTAGCAGATTTCATCAAAATCTATTACCGGATTTTTGAGATATCTCACAAACAAAGTATGTGACCTCTTTGGTCTAGGTTAATATGAATATGAATTGGAGAAATTATCTGACTTTGTCTGGACATAATAATCTCAACCAGAAAACTGGGAACCAAAACATCTGTGCTGGTTTTGCACTGAAGTCCTGTATTAAACTGTGAATGCTTTGCAAGATACAGGCCAACTGCCTCATCCTTGTTGATCTTCTGGCAGGATCTGGAAAGCAGGAGCAGTGGAGGACAAGACAGCACTGCTCTCTCGTAGTCTTTTGAGTAGCCCTCTTTAAGTAAATAAACGCAAGTCTCAATTAGAAGCTGGGTCTGGTTTTTACAGAAGTTCTGGATGTATAAAATTTCTTAAAGCCCATTGGGTTGCCCGCTTGAGCTAGTTCTAAGTTGCTTAGATTGCGCATACAAATATAAATATTTAAACTTTTGTCAAATCATATGTAGATCGGTTAGATTCTCCATAATTCAATCATTCAGTTCATTTTATGGAAACAATGTGCACCAAATTATAATTCATTCAGATTTACCGGCATGGTAAACAAGAGCGACAAAAGTGGTCATAAAGTCTGAATAAGTGTCCATTCCTCGATTATTTATATTCCTTTGTCCGTAAGGGTCCACTGATCAAAAGAATCAAAATGTTTTTTCATAAAAATTCATCCAAATTGAAATAACTACAGTAACCTTCTGCTTTCATCCTTTCTAAAGTAGACTACCGGTATTTTGATATGTCGCTCTCTCTCTCTCTCTCTCTGCATGAGACTGGCCTAGATGCGCTGTGTCTCGCCGCTAGATCAAATGAATGATTCGTAATTGAAATGTTATTCCATAGCCTGATTTTTATACCACACATGCGACCAAAAATCTGTCAAGTGTAAATAAACATTTTCATTGGTCGCACTAGTGCACCTGAAATTTAGCAGTGGATGATCTCCCCTCATTGTACCCCTTCTGTGCGATCTACTGACAATCGCACATGCTCTGCAGAGAGAGTCTCCTATTCAATGTAGGTTTACTTATGCCATTGTTTTGTTAAAACTTGTAACTGCACCTGTTGGTGCCGATGTCATTCAGTACCATGTTGGTTTTGATCGTTTGCTCCTCCATATGCGGCTCATCTGCTGTTGTAAAAACCGAATCGCTGGTGAAAAAATGGTTGTAAAATGATAGATAAATCTACCATGTATCTTATATATATTATCCCCCCCCAAAAAGGTAACGCTTAAAATGTATAAGTGGTTGCACCTAAATTATGTACTGGTGTACCTAAATGAAAAAGTTAGGTGCACCAGTGCCATCAATGTAAAAGTTAGTCTGGAGCCCTGTGTGTTGCGTCCCCTTCATAAAATAAAATCAATTAAGCAAGCAATTTTTAGCACACTCTAGATTATAGTATATTGATGAGCTAGAACATTTACCACCAGAGTATTTTATAGCTTGAGTGCGCCGGAACCAAAATAAACCGAGCACCAACAAGCACAATGAAGATTGAACCACTAATAATTTTCAGCCACATACTGCACATATACTGTACTTGGTATGTTGTACCTGGTTCCAGCCACTCCTTGTTCCATGCTCCTCCTACCAGATGTGGATTCGCATTGCAGGAGTACTGTGTTCATGGATGTCCTGAACATGGTTCACCGTGCTCTGCCACTTGGCCACCATCACATCTGGATCTCCATATGGAGTGGAAGCTGTAGACCTATACAGGTGATTAATAATGGCTGGCCTCCACAGTTTCAGGTCCTCACACTCCCTCTCCTTTGCAGCAGCATCCAACGTTTTTCCTAGAACAATTTCAGAACAGAAACAAAGTGTTAAAAAAGTAAATGTAATAATAACAGCCAACCTGAACAAAACTACCAACAGCCCTGCCATAATATCTACCTTTAAGAAGCTTACAATGTTCCGTTTTTGTTGACATTCGGTCTGAGATGTGTTAATTCAATTATATGTTAATTGTTGAGGTCATAGTGTGGAGTTGTACCGGACTGCATCATACTGAGAGGTGTTTTTAATATTTTGCATCTCCTACATTATGTAAGCGGAGTGGACTTACCTGTTTACTATAGAACATCTACAGCCTACATCTATCTAATGTATCTAATGCTAGATATACGAGTAAATTTGCACTACCTGAAGAACGATGGAAGGGTCTGAGGTTGAACTGTGAGCCACAGTAAACCACAGTGGTTGAGGAGCCAGTAGAGAGAAGGCCTCTTGCCCTGGGTCGACAAGCACTGCATCACTGGCTGTAGATGCATCTGTCCCTTCGTGACTGGCAGTATCTCCCAAAACCTATAACACATCAATATTACACCACATTAAAAAAAAAATACAAACATATTAGCTGTGCAAACAAAGTCAACAAGCTATATAACTAGACTTCAGGGTTTAACAAAAATGACCTATTATGCCTTATCAAATGGTAGGTTTTACAAAATAGGATGCTAATGCTAGCTAACATTAGCCAGGCATTAACGCTATACCTTATTAGCTGGTGGGTTTTACAAGATAGCTACGCTGCCTTACAACAACTTATGTATCACACTTTGCTTCTAAACATTGAAATCATTATGCGGACTAATTTGGAAGTCAGCATTTAGACTTATGGTGCACAGTTCACGTTTTGGTCGAGCTGAATCAACCTTGCTTGTGCCGAGGTCCGTAAGCATCACTGAAGTGCCAATAATGACGTTAAAGCACACCCTCTTATGTAATATTGCGATTATACAACAGTAACCAATAAAATATAAGATATAATCAAAATGTATTCATATTGTGGGGCTATTTGCTCTCAGAATAAAACATTTTTTTTGCTAGTGTTATCTCCAATTCCCTGGAAACACATGGTGTCACGTCAGTAGACTCCTATGTAATGAACTTAGTTTACTACTCCAGCAAGTAGGCCGATCCTTAGTAACGGCCTTGCAACAGAGATGATTTCTAGTCCCTGCTGAGTCACACAAAGGGAGGCACGCACCTGTATTAACTAATTAATTAGCCCACAGGTCATAGTCTATATAGGCCCACTGTGGTGTGTGATTTTTTTCATGAATAAAAACGTTTTAAAAACTCCCCCCCCCCATATATATATATATATATATATATATATATTTTATATGCATTTGTTGGATAATTTAATGGTTTATAAGGTATCCTAACAATCCTTACGCCATTCCACAGTAACCCGTTTATGAAAGGAGGCGCATCACGTCTCCCACCAGGGTAATTGCTGTTACCACAAGAAGACGCTTTTCACGTGAACTTTAATTTCCCTAGGAGAGGCTTAACTCGCTGGATGAGAAACAGACTATTTTGTGATTGCTGAACACTTTTGGATCCTGATTGTTTACTCCCCATAACGATCCTGTATCTGCAAAAGGAAGAGACACGGACTGACTGTTCCCTTCACAGAGAGCAAGATTGACAGTTATTAAGCTTTGTCACGGCATTTGAGATTCCTCGTGCCTTACTCTGTGTGCTTTCCTTTCTCTTTTATCTCCACTAACCCACACACCTTTACACGTACATTTAGATGCTTACACACATCTCAAATGGCCCAGATAACGTGGTAGGTTAGCCAGCTAAGCTGCACCTTATCTCTTTGTTTGAGATTTGCGGGTCTGACCGCCATTTGGCTTTGTGCGTGAAGACCACAGTCGTGGCTGCCACCTACCTTGTAACCCCCTTTCACTGCCCCACAAACACACACACATACATCTTCTATGTATCTATCTTGTTGTATGCTTATTGTGTTTAGATTAGACGATAGTGGTTGTTGGTTGAAGTTATTGTTAATCAGTGCTAAGGTTAAATAAACACCACTGTATCTTTTAAAGAGCAGTTGCCTGTGGTTATTGTATGTACATGTTGTGATAATAGCTGGATGCGACATCCAGTGCTTGGTCTTACCCTTCACTGTCCCCCCCTTTTGATGTAAGATAGTACCTTAAATATCAACATTTTTAGGTGGCCAGCCACCTTTTGAGAATGTTTTTCACGTTTGGTTATTGGTCCCTGATCCCAGGGTGGTGCCCCCCGTAATTATTAATCTATATTAATAATTTTGATCATATTAATTTTATTAATATTCATAAATATCTTTGATATTTCTGCTAATAGCTAAACCTGCCCTATCTGAATCCCAACACATCCTTCCGGTAACACTTATTCAGCCTTTTTGATGTTGCTCTTTGACTAACCCACCTGTTGAATCTCGTTTTATAGTGAAAGATTGTGGTGTAAGTTTCCTCAGACCCTCCTTTCCTCTCCTCCCAAACTGTGGCTGGATGTCGAACCACTGTTTACTAGGCCCCTGGGTGTTTTTAGGTCCTCTTTAGTGATTGCTGCATAATTTTCAGTTTTTTCATGGCTTGCCCTCCTGAGAAACTTAATTAGTTCACTAAAGGCATTATTTGACATAGTGTTGAGATCTTTTGTAATAGCTGCAAAATCCACAGCTTGCTTAGTGTTTTTCAGATAGTACTGGAAACTTTTAAAAGCCCAAGAAGTTGACCGGGATGTACTGACTTCATTCCTAGACTTCTCTAAATGATTGAACTTTTCATTTGACAATGCAACATATCTCTCGCTTTTTGGTTTTGTGTTCTTCATCCTCTTCCAACCATTCATCAAAACTATAGCAGCCATATAAATCAAAATTAACAACAAAACGATTCATTTTGTAGCAGTTTTGTAGCCTAACAGGTTTTTTGCTCCAGCTCTTGCAGTTACAATGTTGCCAACTGTTTGTTGTATAACCATCTAGCAACATGAGGAGTAAGTGATTTGGAACTCCACCATTAGAAGAAATTCCCTTTTTTTCTCCTTTTAGTAACACAAACTTACACTTTAAGCATATGTTTCTCTTTAGACACTTAATATTCACAAACCACAGTAAAATGGCCTTTACATGGAAATAACTTGTTAGCTAACACACAACAAAACTAGCAAAATAGAACTGAGAAGCTAGTTTACCAAGGCATGTGAAGTGCAACTAATTAAGATGAAACCGACACTTCTGGCAGTCTTGTGGCTTCTGCAGGGAAACTGTTTCACTGTCATCTGATAGCTGCTCGACTTCAATAACCGTTTTGACATAGTTCCTACTGTTTCTCAACTTTTGTGAAGCTCAATGTTGTTACACGGAGAAACTACTTCTAGCTCAACATGGCGGCTCCGAGGAACTCTCTCTGTACCACGGACTCCCCCCCCCTGCTCGCAAACCGCACCGCAAAACTTCCTGTTCATTTTAGTAAGTGGTGGGAATGGGTGAAACAAAAGTTTTGACTAAGTTATCACAACTGTAATATCTAATAACTGAAATAAAAGCATTTAGCATTAATTTAAAATTTAAGTGGGCGGCAATTCTATGCATCGCACATTGTCTGGGGCACACGGTCCTTACCACTCTGTGTCCTGTGTGTGTTCTGTGTTTAACTGAAAATCCAACATGTAGCTGCTGGTTAAAGATTTAATACTGAAAATACAGAGAAATACTTTTCTTACTAGCCAATAGTTGTTTGTGTGGATAGAGTGAAATGAAAGATATCAAAAGCACCGATTTCAGACCGACAGAGAATGCTTTTTGCTACATGCTCAGTCAGTTGCTTGCTGTTTGACTTGTGTTTCATTTAGGTAAAAATTGTTAGCATCAGCTTTTAGCCGAGCTTGTTCCCGATATGTGGGTATGCAGCATGAATATATAGTTATATGTTTAGCATACCCTTATATGCCTTTTGTTGTGAGATGCGCTGCTGCCCCCGGTACTGGGGGCGCCCAGGTTTAACAGCTTAATAATGCTCTGCATTAGGAGACACTTGTCAGAAATGTATTTCCTCTGTGGTAGCAAAACATGTTACACAAGCCGTCAGAAACTCCTGTAGGTTAAACTGGACTAACTTGGACCAACACTTTTAGGGCTGACTAAAAACATGAAAAAACGTACTCATAATACATATATCGTATTGGCCTGAAATATAAGATAAAATCTTTGCTGGAAATTATGTTTTAAAAAGTAGGGATCATATTGTATTTCAGGGCTAGGCATTTACTTTTTCACAGCTTCAGATATTCTCTTTTTATGGAGATAAACTTTCCCAACACTAAACAATAAAGCTGTTGGAAAAGTCTCATATTCAGGTTTGTCTCATAGTTGGGCCAATACCATACATTTAAACAAAACAATCAATCAGTTGAAAACACAAATAACAATAAATTTAGCGTTAATTTAGAGAAGTCACTTGAAAAGCCATCACTACATGCCTGATCACTTTTTAGACTGTATCAACCAGAATTTAAGATGACCCCAGTTCTAATCCATTTTGAGTTCTGGGGTTAAGAAGTTCCACATAATGAGTCCCGGAACAGAGAAAGTCTGTCCAAGGGAGGTGTTCCAATTTCCTATGGATGCACCCTGATTCACAGGATAGTTCAGATTTTGTTTGTCTTGATACAATACTCACTTGACATATGTATGTTTATAGAGTTATTGGTCACATCTAACTGTAACATCCCTGTCAGCTTTTTTTTCTGGCACATTAATTTCACTTCGTAGTTGAGTTGTGCCTTTGGGAACAGTATATGTAAGAAATAATCCAAGCTCAAAGTTTAACCAGAAACAGCCATTATATCGCTCTCCTTAAAGCCACCAGACTCCATTGACAAATACAGTAATTTTACCTTGCAGATCATCGTAACATTGTAACACTTCATTCAAACTCGACAGAAACAAAATAAAACTCACCAAAACCATCTTGGTTAGTCTTTCCACTGTTCCAACAATCAACAACTCTCGTTTGGTCAAAATAAACCCTTAATTCACCGACTTTAAATAACAGGTGTAGCCTACTAATATTGGCACACCTTATTTTTCATTAGCTACTTAATCCAAATACTGCAAGTCTTGGTTGTCAGGCTGGTTACTCCTCTCTGTTTCCACGCAGGGAAGTTGATGAGTTCCTTACTGATTTTAAACATAGGGTTATGCCAGATAGGGATGAGATTAGAAGGAGATAAATTTGAGGTTAGTATGTCATTTGCTTTCCACCAGGCACTGGCAGTGGTATTTATAGTGTTAAATTTGAAGCAGCTGTAAGTCTTGACTGATTTTTCTGTGAATGCAATATGCTGAATGGCGAAATTCTTTACAGATGGTCTGTTCAATATCAAGCCAAGCAGAATTGGAGTTATTTGACCAGTGTTGGATATACTGAAGCTGGTGGGAGAGAAAGTAATGGTAAAAATTTGGTGCATCGAGGCCACCATATTGTTTGGGTTTTTGGAGTGTAGCTATTTTGATCCTGGGCTTTTTGCCTTTCCAGTAAAATGTATTTACTATTGAATTTAGGGAGTTCCCCTCCCCAGCCCAGGGGTGAATAGATTTTTCATTTTTGATGGTGGAAATGCAGCCAATTAAAGAGAGTGGGGGTTTATTCCATTTATCCAAGTCTTATTTGATGCTATGTAGTAATGGGGTAAAATTTTGTTTGAATATATCATTTGAGTTTGTTGGGATAAGGATTCTGAGGTATTTAATGGATTAAGTTGTGTGGTTATAGGGTAGATCCCATAGACTGTATAAAACATGGACGTAGTGTCCGTGACGTCCCCCATAGGTTTCTGAAGAGCCGTTTTAAAGCTCAAAGTGATAACCAAAAATGGGCAAAGAGGTTGAGCGTCGGTGGAGCTGAGGTGCCTGGTTAGAAGTTAATTAGCTAGCTAAGGCTAAGAATCTAGGCTTAGATGCTAGGCTATATGCTACTCTACGTTGCTAGCCGGCTAACCCTGTGGTATGCAATTGGCAGTCTATGGTTGGTACCCCGTCGTCCTCCCAGCTTACTCTTGATGTAAGTTAACCTGAAACTATACAACAAAACTTGAAATAATGATTTATCTGTTATTGAGATTATGCTATTGTTAGTACTTTTTGTGTAATGTTTACATGTCTAACAAACAATTTGAAGCAAATCAATTAACCTGAATTTTAATTTTCACACAACTTTAGTTGCAAGGCATTTATTTGGATGTCACTTAATTATAATGTTACTTTTAATAATTTAACGTTAATAAGCTACCGTTGCTACCTACATGTAATTGCATAGCCATTATTATTGGCGCTTTTGTTTTTGCCTATTTAGGAATTATACCAAATGAGAAATTCGAAAATCTGCAGTTCGATTCTCAGTGCGGATGCATCGGTGCATAACAGATTACAGATAGATTTTAATTCCCCACACTGCTATTTAGATTTGGATTTTTGTACTGCTACCGACCGCGCTGTGCGAGATATGACTGTTGAGAAAGAAAGGCACTTTTATATTTGTTACAAGATGTATATTATTTCAGTCCTTGTTGAGGTCATGGCCACTTGTGATGCCTCCACCACGCCTGCTACACACAGCATAAACTGTAAGTACCAGTCTTGGCTACTTGACTTTAGACAGCTTATGAGGTGTATAGTGAGTGAAAGCAGTAGTGTTCATGTGGATGTGTGTGGATAGTGTAGGATAAGGTATTCTGGAGTAAAAGTAAAACAAAATGCTAAGCAAAGCAATAGGGTGCAAGCACTGACAGGTAAGAGAGCAAGTCATGCTGGAAAAGCACACACACAAGTAGACTAAGCAGAGCGCCCTCACACGTCCTAATACTACTCATTTAATCTTACCTAACCTCAGGAACCTTGCCCTACATCCCAGCTACCTGTCTTCACTGCTGGCAGCCCTAACCGACATCGGCACACACCCCAAGCACTGAGTGCTCTGCTAGGCTTGGCCATCTGCACGAAGTGCCTCCTCCCAGAACAGTGTACCCACCTCAACTTGCTCCCTTTCAACACTTCGTAGTCTGTCCCTCCAGGCACAGCTGCAGCCACTTATTCTAATCAGTGTCCACAGCAGCTCCCCTCCCTCACCACAGTACCTACAGTACCTAGCCAAGTCTAGCATTAATTTTACGTTAAATTTACATTGCCCTTTTAGCGAGTTTAACATAAGTTTTGCATAACGTTAGCTAACTAACGAAGTGGACCTTCATTTTCTAACCTAACGCAGATGCCATTTGTTCAAAAGCATTATTACCCTAAATTCTGACAGTCCTCTATTACGTTTTGGCTTCATTGCATGCCGGTAACTGTGGCTAACATACTCTCCCATTAAGTTAGCATCGTTAGTATAGCTGGGTGTCTTGCTTGAAGGCTAACCCAAGGCTAATTCATTAGCTGGCTAATTAGCTAACATGTGATGTATGGTGAGTACTGACACCAATACCTGCCAATTATTGCTAAGACATAAATAAAATACTAGAATTTCACTCACCGAAAAAACTGGAGCACAGACTTTTTGGACGGTCTGTTGGTACAATTAACTGCACAGCAAGCCACATTATTCTTCAGATATTTTCATGAAAAAGTCTCCAAAAGGCACGAACACGGCCAAGAGGTCAAGTTCGGTGACTCGCTGAGCAGCTACGTGTCACTCAAAGTGGCCAAGCCCTTAATTATGCAGAACTTTAAGGCCTTAATATAATTTAAACAGGTGAGTAATAAAAATTTCTCCACAGTTGTCATGAAGACCAAACCATAGAGACCAAAACTGTTTTTTGTACCAAGCTGTAAACATGTTTATTTTTGCTATAAAGTTGGGCATTTTAACATGGGGGTCTATGAGGATTGACTCCCTTTTGGAGCCAGCCTCAAGTGGCCATTCAGTGAACTGCAGTTTGTGGCACTTCTGGATTGGTTTCATTTTTCAGCCCCAGAGGTTGCCACTTGGTAGATCCCCAACCTCAGCATCCCAGTCAAAATGGCTTAAAGTCAGAGAGTAAATGGAGTAGCCAGAAACCTTGCTGAAGCTGTTAATCAGATTGTGGTCTGACGGGAGGGAGGTTGAGGGATTTGTTAGGTATAACAAGATGTCATCAGCGTATAGACTGATTTTATGATGGTGTGAGTTGGTTTTAATGCCTGAAATGCTGTCACTCTCTCTTATGGCTGAGGCAGGTGGTTCTATGAAAAGTGCAACAAGTAATGCTGATAATGGGCATCCTTGTCTAGTACCTCTGTTTAGGTTGAATGATCTAGATATTTGTCTATTGAGGATTACAGATGCTGAGGGTGTGTTATATAGAATCTTAATCCAGTTGATGAAGTAAGGGCCAAAGCCAAAATGGTTTAAAGGAGGTGAAGAGAAAGGGGCAACCTACCCTGTCAACTGCCTTTTCAGCATCTAAATTGTAAGTAATGGCAGTATGCTTAATATTTGTTTCTGTTTTGGTTTTATATAGATAAATTATGTTGAATAATCTTTGCATATGCATATATTCTGAGGAGTGTCTCCCTTTGATGAAACCAGTCTGATCTGTGTGCACAAGTGATAAAATTACAGATTCCATTCTTAATAAAGTTTTGCTTATACTCTTTACATCAGTGTTTACTAAAGATATAGGGCAGTAGTTGGAGTAGTGTGTAGGGTCTTTGTTTGGTTTAGGGATAAGTGTAATCGAGGCAGTATTCATACGATGGGGGATTTTAAAACTATGGAGGATTTCGGAGATCATTTTGAAAAATATTATTGAAAGTAGTTCTACTGGATATCCATCTAAACCTGGGGACTCATTGTTGGGCACGAGTAGTAGTGCTTTCCTCAGTTCATCTAGGGTGAGTGGTTTATCCAGACTGCCTGTTTATGGAATATGCTATTATTCTACCTCTTAGAACTGCTTTTGCTGTTTCCCAGAGAGTGTTTGTGGTTATATCGGGGGTGTTGTTGGTTTCTAGAAAGGATGCCCATTCTGGTTCAAAACATTTGATCAATAACATTTGCTCGTGGGACTGCATGTCCGACTTGCATTGCCTCCGTGGGCCGCACGTTGCAACTTGCGTCGCAACTTGCCTTGAGTTTTTGTCGAACAAAGTTTCTGTTAAGGGGCGGCGTATTTCGATGTAAACAGGAAACATGAAACAGGAAGTGGTTGTAACTTTACTGTTCACGGTTCCATCAGAGTCCCACCCTGAACACATCTATGACAATAACAAAATATTGTCATAGCGTTGTTAGTGTGTGTTCTCTAGCGCCACATAGTAGACACAGAAAGTAATATTTAAACAGGAAGTTGCTATAACTTCAGTTTACACTGTCCAATCTGCCTCTAATTTCACATGTTTGATAAGAGTCCCACCCTGATCACATCTACAGGCCAACAATGACGTAAAGTCATAATGCCATCTATTGGCAACAGGAAGTAAACCTTCCATGGCAAAGGTGATCCAATTTGCACGAAATTTATGTGGTGTGGTCAACGCGTGTGTGGAGGTGCGAGGGCCCAATCATCGCTCATTGAAATGCAAGGAATTATTATTCCTCCAAATGAATCGCATTTTTGAGGGGCTAAAGGTGCTAGAAAACTCACGAAGCTTTGCCCAAAGTGGTGAAAATGTATATTTGATATGGGTCTAGCAAATGGGTGTGGCAAAATGGATCACTAGTGCCCCCTACAGAGCAGCCCCTGTGACACGTTTCACCTAAATGTACGAAATTTGGGGGACACATATATCATGTCCTGACGTAAAAAAAAAAAAAAAAAAAAAAAAAAGCCTCTTGAATTTAGTGATCATTTTTTGCAATTTATGGGCTCGGTACTTTAACAAACTCCTCCTAGAGAATTAATCAGATCGACTTCACATTTTTGCAGAGCAATCTAAAGATCTTCACGATGAAAAGTTGCTCAAAGCTTGACTTTTCATCGAAAAGTGTGGCTGTTATGGGGCAGCGAATTTCAATGTTTCGCCATGAAAAAGGAAGTTGTGCATGGTCACATCTGCCCCAAACTTCACATGTTTGATAAAAGTCCCACCCTTAAGACATCTACATATCATAGCGCCACCTATTGGCAACAGGAAATTACATGTTTTATACTTTGAAATACTCCTCCTAGCAGGATGAACAGATCCAGCTCACATTTTGGCATAAAAGCCTTAAAACATTGATGATGCTATATTGTGAAGCTTGTGATTTTTAGTTGAACGGCTTGTCCGTGGCGTGGCATCGGATTTCCACATTTCAGAACTCCGATGCCTGAGCAGCAACTGCTGCAAGGACCCTATTGGCATGTCAGGAAACATATCTTGAGAAAGAAAAAATTATTTAAAAAACAGATATTTTTATTGACTCCAAAAAACAGATTGAAAATTAGATATAGGCCTACATGTGTTTTGGGAGAAGTAGCCTGCCCCATAATGTAGGTTAATAAGTAAATGTAATATGATTAATTCTCAGAGTTAGACAAGGAGCAGGCTTAGGCATCTCAACAGCATTTATTTAGCAGAAAACCCATACAGTAGTATATATCAGTCAGTGTACCACAGGACATGTCTATCAAGTACATTTACATACGGCAGCAACAGACACACATACAGCAGCACTTGTGGTCTGCCTCTGTTACCAGATTTGTCACACATTTGCAAACATATTACTGGTGATTTTCAAGTCGCATGTCATATCTACTGTGGCGAATATGACTGTATAAGTGAACACTACATCACAGCCACCTACGAAAAAAGAAATTTAATCTGCTGTTAGGTGCACACAATGTGTTGCACGTGTACAGGAACCAGTTAGTTTGAAAACCAATTGGGACATAACACTGGCAAGAGCAGAGGGGGCTTTCATGTAACAACAAAGCCAGCTAAACTAGCATTGCAGTATGAAGTTCCACAAAAAGCAACGTGAAAAAAACAGTTTTCCACATCCAACCTACTACCCTCACTATTACAACATTAGTCCCAGTCTGTGGGAGTACAATAGATGCTAGCCACATTAGCCCTGCAACATGCTAACCCCACGTTCAACAGGCTAATCTGCAACAAAAAAATAGTAAAGCAACATAAAAATGGCAAAACTTACAGCTTCCAAGTTTGAAGTCGGTATCGATCCATCCTTGAGCTTCAGTTTTGGAGCGAATCCTACTTTGTACTGGCCCTCATTAAGAAAGTAGTCCGAAGTAAAATGGTTAACATAGCGCACACATTTAAGAGTTTTCCAGTTGATGTGGGGACATTTCCATCAAAATAAAGTTAATCTACTTTATTAATCTAGTCTTCACTTCCGCGGATGGTGGGAGAAGATGAAGACATTTGTGTTAGTTTTTGCAGCCAACAACAGAGAAACTGGCATGCTTTGCTTGTAATATTACCTTCCACATCTTTGTGTTACTGGAGTCGGCATTAGCGAGGAAAATAGTGTTACTGGATCTAACTCCAGTATGTGCGTAGCTTTCTACCTGCATGTTATTGCAGCAACAGTAAAGCACATTAGGTTTAATCTACTAAATTGTTTATCACCATATTGACGGTATTGCAAAATCCATATTGTTGCAGAATGTGACGAAATGGTATACTACCTTCCCCTAGCACAAATCAAGGAATCAACACTTTTTACAAAAAATTTCTACATATGATGAAAACCATGATGCAAACCAGTGTCTATATACAGTGTCCAGCATCTCAGGAGTTAGGTGAGCTGTTTCAGCTTGTTGAATGAGAGAGTGGACAGCATAAGATACATGAACTGCATTGCCACTAGGTCAGCAGTGATTAGAACAGCTTCAGTTGTGGCAGCTTCAGCTCTTAGGCATGCTATCATGGCTCTATCTGTGGGGGAGAATCATTTTGAATAATATTCAATTGGGCATTGCCTGCCACCATGTGGTTGTTTGAGAACAGCTGACATGAATCCATCCTCCTTTATCAGTCAAAGATTTTGTGTAGTCAGGTAAACCTAGACATGGAAGGGAGAACAGAATTTTAGGTCAGTACAAGGGCGTAATTTACGGGGGGGGGTACATGTCCCCTGCACTTTTTCAGAAGGCAGTATTGGACTCCTCCACTTTTTACAGTCCGAAAACTAATGTTATATTAAAAAAAACTGGAGAAACTGCACGCACTAGAACCACGCAGAAACAGCGCCCACTCAAGCTCCCAGTCCCACTTCCAACTCCTTTCTCTCCTGTCACTCTCAGCCAGCCAGCAGCTCAGCAGAAACGTTAGCAACACACGCAGTGTTGCCAACTTAACAACTTTTCAGTGACTTTATTTCTAAAAAGTGACTAATGACAAATCTGCTGAGTTATTCTGACCATCAGGAGGAAAGTGAGAAATATACACAAATCTATTATATTGTAGGCTAATTTTTTCCCATGCATGCTGCTCAGAGTAATCTCACTCAGTGGCTCTTCTGGCAGCAGTCAGGGGTGATAGTGAGTTACTATGGTTATGGGGACGCTCTGAAACTTCGCGACAACACAGGAAGAGAACAGGCAGACAACACAGAAGGAGAACAAGGTGGGGTTGTAGAGAACATAGTTGCAGCAGACCTTGTAGTGATGAAGAGATCATTTTGTTCTCCGGCCATTAGCGAACAGACTCATGAACAACTTCAATTTGGTTCTGTATTTTTTAATAGGCTACCCCAATGCCCATGAAATATCTGCTGCTGGGTCAGTAAATGCCTCTTTGGCATCAGGAGTCCAAAAGTCAGTTAGTCATTCATGAACAAATGTTGGTTTTCTCTGGGTTGTGTGTACGTTACAGGGGCAGTTAT
The DNA here is from genome assembly GCF_020085105.1 of Siniperca chuatsi. Classification (NCBI taxonomy): domain Eukaryota; kingdom Metazoa; phylum Chordata; class Actinopteri; order Centrarchiformes; family Sinipercidae; genus Siniperca; species Siniperca chuatsi. Next base: position 4,487,414 of record NC_058056.1, on the reverse strand, counting down.
GAGCAATGGTTGTAGCATCTCAGTTGAGTGATATCTCGTGAGTCATGTCTTTGGGTGCGAGGGTGCTGTTGGCGTCCACCTTGTCCTCTGCCACGACCACCTCCGTGGTTACACCCACAGGAGGCCAGATTCATTCCTCCTGTTAAAACATTAACTGTGCTTGTTGCACTTTGTTACCCTTTTTTTATGGAGGTCAGTCTGATTTCTTTCAGCATGAACAATGTCCACCCAAACAGTCTTTAAGTCTGCTACCTCCCATCCAATGCAGGCTTTTGTTGCTGTTGCTCTGAGTTCCGGGGGAGTCCTGCAATGAGGGCATTCTTGAGTAGTCATTGGAATCGTCTTGTTCGGGACCTAAATGAGAGTTAAACAAAATTCACTCACCCTCCTTCACACACACACGCTAGCACAAACTCATCATACTTCGTTTTTTTTCTTCTCTCTTTGCTTCCATTCACTCATAGACGTATGGCTTATACCTCTAATGGGTCTGCCACACAGGACTTTCAACTTCTAAGCAACCTCCCAGAGGAATCACGCTCCCATTATATTTCTTTTTGTCTAGACAATTCACTGTCTGAGTATCTATCTTAAGCAGTTTCACATGTTTTTCACAAAAACACATTGCTTCTTAAACTTCTTTAAGTCAAAACATGAATTCACAGAAACGTATATACTTACAAATAGATGGAGCAATCACTGTTCGCTGCCCATGTCCGACCTTAGATGGGATCCAGTCCCCTGTTTGTCAGCAAAGAACTCTCCCTGAGAGTCTCCACACCCCTGCTGGCAGTTGACCCTCGGTCCAGATTCAGGCGCCATCCTGTTCATGAGGCCAGATGTCAGAGAAAAATTCTGTCAACTTTAGGTTCTTAAAATAAAGCTGAAATCGATATAACTGTGAATACAAGTTTTTATTCTTGTACACGGAGAGAGACTTCGACATGAATATCTCATAGCAAAATGTGCAGTCTTTGAGTAGTCTCTCTCTAACAGGAATTTCTGTGAATTTCTGAGTTACAAACAACTTCCATGAACACTCCCATACCCCATGCATCAGATCGATTCTTCTCATAACAAAGTCTCCTTTCTCATGCCTGGTTTTGACTGCTTGCTGCATACACTGAGTCAAGGCTGAAGTGTTGACATAATAATGTCTGATCTCTGTCTTCTCTCAGCTGGACCAACACATTTTTTCCATCTGACAAGCACTCACAGTAAAATTCTACTCTTTAAAGCAATAAGCTGTTAGTACTTTTGGTTAACTGTTACAATATTAACCTTTAGCTGCTAAGTCACAATTTATTCCTCTACAGATCCTACTAAAATATGAATTTTACATTTCCTGCTTCGAACACTTCTTGTTCATAAGTGTACCAAATTTCAGATTGATATGTAAAAGTACTAAAGGTTTTACAGGGCTATAATTTGTTAGCAGTGTACCTAGGCGTGCTTTTGTGTGCCAGACTTATGCGAAATCTCTGCAAAATGGCTAAAATGTGCTTTTCAATATTCAAGAAATATCAAGAAATATTGTTTTTTTAATAGATAATCTCTTGGAGCTAATGACATATATAACATATTTACAAGTACTAACAACCACAAAATGAGGGAATTTCAGTTTGTTATAGAAAATGAAGGGGAAGATAAATATATGTCCGAAAACCTATTCGGAACCTCTCCAAACAACAATATGATGCAGTATTTTCAGTGCAGTGTTAACTGGTTCTGATGGACTCCAAAATCTAAAGCAAGTGTCAGTCTGGGCACTGCTTAAGAGCCTAGGGCCTTGGGTGTAAATTGAAGTAGTCAAAAAAGAGAAAAAGGTCTTTCAATAGATCAGAATTATCTATTTGGTTTTATTTACCAAAAGCACAAAGCAGATGCTCATATATAGTAAAAAGTCATTCCTATCTTGCTATTCCCTACGTCCAACAGCAACCTAGACTCTCTAACAATCAAGAAAAATTCAAAATTCACATGCCAAAGTGTCCTTGAGCAAGACACTGAACCCCAAATTGTATCTTACTTACCTGTTACAGCACATTACCAATATATCCAGTGTATTCATGGGCACATATATTTAGAGTTAGGATGGGGTTGAGTTTATTATTTATATTTCCTCCTCCTGCTCTGTTCAGCTGGGACGACATACATCTTTGGTAAAGGAGGAGGCCTCATTACATTCAAGTGGCCAGCCAATGAGAGGCCGAGCACCAGGACAGACAGGCTGACCGTCGGCTTCAGCACCTCCCTGAAAGATGGCATCCTGGTCAGGATTGACAGCGCACCTGGTCTGGGGGACTATCTCATGCTGCACATAGTAAGTTCTCACACACGTTCTGCATATTTGTCTCAGCTTTCCTTTGTTTTACTACTGTACCTTTACTGTTTGGTGTGCCTGATGTGTGCTATGGGTGTCAGTTGACACGATGCTATGTGCTGAGCAGTGAGGAGTTTCACAAACAGCCATTCTTATTTTGGTCTTCCTTATGCTTACCTGTTTCTAGTTCAGCATACTTAATAACACGTTTTCCTACAGCATCTCAACTACCTGCTGCTGTACATCACTATTCCGTTATTCGATAATGCCTCTCTCCTCGCTTGACCCGGAAATTGTTCCGGTGCACCATCATGAAGGACATTCAAAATCCCTTATTTATGTTAGGAAGAGGAACGAGGAGATGAAGAAATGAGCAAGGATACACAAGATCAGACTTTGTGGAAGTCTTTCATCAAACTGACAAACCCCTACGTTGGACTGTTTTCACACCACAACACCATAGTTTTATACCGGGACAAATAACAGAACCAACTCAGGTGTACTACTGTCAAGTTTTAGATTTTATTTGTTTTCTGATTCACCATTTAGTTAAAAATAGTGGATCTGTATTTACTGTAGGTCTGATTTGGAACCATAAACAACTTCCTTAATAAATTTAGAAAGATTTTTCTCCTCATGATCTGTGATTTATCCTTTTATGGATAATATTATAGTAGATAATATAGGCAGAGGTGAAGAGTCTGTTGCCTTTCAGCAATAAACACCATTGTCTGCTGTCATTGCCATTCAGTCACATCTGAGGCTGAAAATCCCAGTGCATCAGGTAGAAACTATAGAAACATGAGATATATTTACATGATTTCCACTTTCTCTAAAACATTTTGACTAATAAATGATTTCTACAAATTAACCTGGATTATTAAATAGTCAAACAAAAAAAAACACTTTGCCTTATTAGTATTCAGTATTTGATTGCATATATGTGCACATACAAATTCTAAAGCATCAAAAGTCTGTGGAGCTGTGAAAACCACTTTCATTTTGGTAAAACTGAATAGTCATTGGTAACATTATCAATGTACCTCATAGAGATATAGTCAGCATATCAGTTTGTCACTAAATGAGACAATATCTTCTTTTTGCTGTATTGAAAAGCTTAAGCATTCACAAAAACTGAACTTTGACACATTTAAGAACATATTGCACATATAGCCTCAAATGGTGACATATTTTACACCATTTTTATGTCCAGGGTTTGGAAGCATCTAGACTCATCATTTTGCAGTTGCTAGAGTTAATTGATTTAGCATATTTTGAAAAAATATAGTGATGGATGTCATCAAAGCCCACAGGTTACAGTGAAGCAAAGTTTGTTCAAATATATTGCAAGTCTTGTTACAAAAATATTGAATTCTCAAGGACATACTGGTCTTTTTTTATTGAATTGTATCAAACATTTAGACATCATTCAGCAGCCACTTACACGGTGCATAACTGTGCACACAAACATCATCACACATTATATAAAATATAGAAAGAAACTTGAGAAGAAAGTTATTACTACATACAAATAAATTAATGAATTATCTCTTTATTTTTACAGATGCATTTTCATGAATACCCTTTACAGTTACACTACAGTCCAGTTCAGCAGCAGAGCAGCCGTCCCACACTCATATTTTAATGCCTTTACTGGCATCTAACATGATAATGATCTGTGATGTAAAAACATCAGATTTCAACACAGTCACAATGCATCCTAATCATAGTTCAATAACACACTGTGGGTTTTTCAACCAAGGCAAGTGAAAAGTGAGGTGTGTTTGAACAAATGTACATTTGAGTGAACTTCTCTAACTCTATAAAGTCGTCCAGCCTAAACAACCATGATGCCTGCCTTGAACACACTGACTGTGCCCTTGCATTGTGTCGATATCTTATTACAAGGAGCGGGACAAGGCACCGCTACCTAGCAAAACAACATCTTTCCATGGAGGAAAACCTTATAGACAGCATCTCCATCTCTATTCACTTGTCTACTGTATATGACATTGCAGCTCATGTGTATCCACATACACAAAAAATATGTTAAGTGAACACTGCAGTAGTATTATTAAGTATTATGTACAAATATTATTCCACAAGAAAAAAAGCAAACATTGTTTCAGTGTTTATAATGAATAATTGTGTTTTCTCATTTCAGCAACAAGGCAAAATTGGAGTGACTTTCAACATTGGCACAGTGGATATCAGTGTGCAGGAGAGCAGTATCCCAGTGAATGATGGGAAGTATCATGTTGTGCGCTTCACCAGGAATGGTGGTAATGCTACGCTGCAGGTGGATAACTGGTCGATCAATGAACACTTCCCAACAGGTACAACACTCATCTTTACTGTACAAACATGTTGGCATTCATAATTGTTTGCAAATCTGACAGTATCAGTTAACAATGAAAACCTACTGCTACAAAATATGATAAGCCAATGGGATCATGTCATTACAAGACAGTTGAGAAAGTCACTGGGTAGCATCTGCTTCCAACAGAAGAGCAACATTATTAGGGCCTGAGCACGAAAGTGCCAGGAACCTATTGTTTTTGTAGAGTTCATTATTATTATTATTATTATTATTATTAGGGCCAGAGCAGTGACCACTGTGGTCCTTGTGCCACCTACTGGTAACAGGAAGTAATCATTGCGTGACAATCATCATTTGATTTAGATTAAATCTTCACGGTGTGGTCTACACTTCATATAGTGGAACTTAATGTATAATTACTGGGTGTTCTCTAGCAGAATGTAGCGTACTCGAAGTGACATTCAACTCCTCCGTGCAGCATCCAAAACACATGAAAATTCAGAGCCGCGTCCAACGGCCGACTGTGACACGCCCCGACATGCCATCAGGTGCGAGGGCCCGTTCATCTCTGCTTGGAATTTGAGAGGCACATATGTATCATCCCAAGACTTACAAAAAACCCTCTTGGACCTATACCCTGAACCCAACAGGAAGTCAGCCATTTTGAAGTTACTGTGCACTTTTAGGTGATTTTTCGCCATTTACAGGCTTCGTACTTTAACAAACTCCTCCTAGAGATTTAATCATATCGACTTCAATTTTTCGCAGTGCAATCTTAAGAACTTGAAAATGAAAAATGTTGAATGGCGTATTTGTGGCGTGGCAGCAAATTTTGATGTTTCACCATGAAAGAGGAAGTTCTTATATCTTGACTATACATGGTCAAATCTGCCTCAAACTTATAAGTTTGATAATAGTCCCGCCCTGAAGACATCTTCATGTCAAAATTCAGACATAGTAATAGCGCCACCTACTGACAGCAAGAAGTTACAGGCCCTATACTCCAGCAGACTATACACCTACCAGGCTAACTAGATCCACGTCATATTTGTTCAGACCTTGATAATATTTCACCATAAAGAAATTTCCATCAAACACTGTTGTCATGGTGACGCATTATTTGCTGTGAAACACAAAGTTATTGTAACGAGTGTACATTGTCCAATCTGCCCCAAATTTCACATGTTTGATAAGACTCCTGGCCTGAGCATATCTTCATGCCAATTAGGAGTTGTAGTCATTGCGCCACCAACTGGCAACAGGAAGTAAGCCTTCGATGACAGTCATTATTTGATTTACATGAAATTTTCAGGGTGTGGTCCACACATAATATACTAGAACTTAAACCGTGTAATTAGTTGGTGTTCTTGAGCACCACATAGCGAACACAGGAAGTGACATTTACCTCGTCCACGCAGCATCCAAAACATGTGAAAATTCAGAGCCGCGTCGACCAAACCTCCGGCAATCACGACACAACTGCGGCACGCCCTGACATTTGGTCAGGTGCGAGGGCCCGTTCATCGCTGCCTGCAGTTTTAATTAGGGATTTAAGCCCCGAAGGGACTGAAACTCTATTGTGTTTGTGCTGTCTTATTACTATTATTTGTGGCGAGAGCTAGAAAGCCGTGAGCTAGAAATGGAATGAGCTAGAAACACTAAACTTGGCCAAATAACTGGAAAATAAGTGTATGCGCTTCCACAGAAATATGAACCCAATCGGCCACATGGTGGCACTGTAATTAAGGCTCAAAAATGCAATTTTGAATAGACACGCCCCTCATACCATAAGTCCGAATAACTTGAAATTTCTCTCACAAGTCCAGCTTAATATGCTCTACATCTCTTGGGACACTAAAGTCCACCTAACTAGATTCTCCTCCTATAGTTCCAATTGCTACCACATTTTCGGTGGACCATAACTGGACCAAAGTTATCAATTCAATTTAATTCAGTTCAATTTTATTTATATAGCGCCAATTCAGAACAGAAATGCACTTTTCCTATAGAGCAGGTCTAGACCATACTCTTTATAATATTATTTACAGAGACCCAACAAATCCCACCATGAGCAAGCATTTGGCGACAGTTGCAAGAAAAAAACCTTGGACAGAACCAGACTCAGTGGTGGGTGGCCGTGTTAGGTTTTGACTATAAATCAAAAGTTATATAAAGCTTGTTGATATCTTATTTAGTTTGAACTTCAAAAGGAGCGTGGCTCAAGCACATAAATAGACCAAAGTCAACAATCGTTGGGCATTACAAAACTTGAAGATGTCCACATAAGTACCTGAAACATACCCTGAAAGTTTCATTCAAATCAACCCCTAGGGGGCACTACAAATGCAAAAAACTGGGCGTGGCATAACACAAATCAGACTATAAATCAGGCTTTGTTTGTCCAATCATCACAAAACTTACAGGATATGTCTACAAAAGACCCTGCATGCCCTGAAAGTCTGTGTTGGCTTGAACCACGTAATTCTTGCAGCTATATGTATTATTTGTCTTATGCTGTGGCTAGGGGCAAATATTAACCAAAATCTAAAGTGGCATATTGATTGGTGCAAGTGGGCGTGGCCTATCACATATTTGCTCATAACTCAAGATGCCTTTGAGCAATCCTGATAAAACTTACCATAGACATTAGATGCTATTTCCTGAACATTCTGTACACACCAGGAGGGATGAATGGCAGAACTCTGAGTGTGCAATTATTGAAACGCTGCAGGCTTTGTGATAATGGAACAAGTGTGTGATTGACCAATCACTTTTTTCAAACTGAATTAAGCAAGCTGAAGTTACTTTGCTCGTTGCTGCCTATGGCTTTAATTTTGGCTGATCGAGCTGCTTCCTTCTGTTGAGCGAAAACAGGTTTGAACCCGCCTATTGGCGCTTGCAGCTAATTTTAGGAACCCTATTGAGTTTGTGCCGGTTTATAATTATTATTTGTCTTATACCACAGCTCAAATTGCCGTGAGGTGGAATAAGCTAGAAACACAAAACGTGGCCCAATAACTGGAAATGATGTGCAAAAGCTTCCACAGAAATTTGAGACCAATTGGCCACATTGTTGCACTGTAATAAAGGCCCAAAAAGGGCAATTTTGGAAAGGCCAAACCCCTCACATCTTGACTCTGTTTGAATTCAAATTTCTCACACAAGTCAAGCTCAATATGCTCTATGAAAAAGCCTCTGGGACCATTAAAGTCCGCCATAATTATTTTTTGCTAATTTGCATAATGTGAAAAACAATAAAATTAACTTTTTGAATTTTGACTCTATCGACACCAAGATTTTTATACAGCATTGCAGGACTGAGATTCACATTTCTTTTATAAATGAGCAAGATCCGTCAAAACATATGGCTGCCATCAACTAAAATATCTTTACAAAGGGAGGGGCTTAGCAGAAAATTGGCCATAACTCATTAATGATTTATCCAGTCATCATCAATTTCACCAAATTTGGTGTTTCATATTGATTTGTGCAAGTGGGCGTGGTCTATGACATATTTGCCCAGAACTCAAGATGCCTTTGCGCAATCCTGATTAAACTTACCGTAGACATCCTGTGCTATTTCCTGAACATACATACCAAGTTTCGTTCAAACCCGATGAAGGGAGGGCGAATGGCGGAACTTTGAGTGCGCAGTTGTTGAAATGCCGCAGGCTTTCTGATGATGGAACAAGTGTGTGATTGGTCTCACTCCTTTCAAACTGAATTAAGTAAGCTGAAGTGACTTTGCTAATTGCTGCCTGCAACTTTAGTGTTTGGCCAATCGAGTTGCTTCCTTCCGTTGAGCAATAAATGAACTATATTCATTAGTTGTGTTGTAATTGTGTTTGTGTAGTCTTGTAGTTATAGTCGTGTGTGTGTGTAGTTTGTAGCCTAGTTAATAAACTTTTCATTTATAAAAGAACTTGATCAGGCTATGTGGTTTGTGTGTATGACATTTCCCAGTCCCTGTACATGAGACAAGAACTCTGTAGCAACTTCAGATTGAGACTAAATCGATTATTAGTTAATTAATTTATTTATTTATTATAAATGACTATCAAGATTTTCTCTTTGTAAAAGAGAGGTGCCCCTGAGGTGAATTTAACATAAGTTAGATTCTGTTTTTAAAACAGTGTTTTTATTCTAATAGATTGAAATGAGTGTAAATCTGCTCCTTCCTCTTACCTAAATTAAGACCCAATTAAGTTATTGGGTCTTCCCTCTGTACGTCTTTTGGCCTGTTACAGCTGTTGGGAATCACAATTGTTAAAATCAATTAATTATGGCTATCAGACTTATCAAAGATAATAAAAAAAAATACCTTCAGTGAATAAAGTCCTCGAAGCACCACCCTTAAATAACAGAAAAGGATAGCTAATTAATTGATTCAGTCTCATAAAATACACTAAACTATTAATTTAGAACTCTGATTAAGAATTAAATTAATAACTATAACCAAAATTACCATTAATAGCTAGTGTCAAGGCCAAGGTGGAAAGAATTGTGGTCCTTGCTGTGCAGTATTCCGATGCATATCGGAGGAAGCCGGTTGCTCCGTTCTCTGTTCTTCTTACAGTTAGCTTGGTGCTAACATTCTTAGTTGCTTCTTAAAGTCAGCTGGCAGACTTTGTGTATTAGCTGTTGGTGCTAAGCTTTGTTCAGAAATCTTACGCAGGCCCTCGCAGCGCTGCTTTAGATTAGAGAGAGAGTTCAGTTCTGCTGTGTGCAGCTGTCTGCTGCTTTAGAAGAATTCCTGGAGAAGAAAGAAAGAACAGTGGCTGCTGATCCTTCTATTGACCTGGTGACATCACAGATCACAGTTCAGACTGACCAATGGTAGCTGGAAGCTGGGTCCATGGGGGGAGTACACAGGTGTGAAGTCGGGAGGATTGTGGGAAACTGAGTTATATGGCTTTCCTTTGTTTACAGAACGAAAGAGCATGTGGTCTCATAATAAAAAGTTCAGGTAAAGTCCCACAAATTAACACATGTATCTGTGGAGTGCCAGTGGCCACTAACAGAGAGTGTGCATGTGATGTCACAGCATGCTTAGTCACCCAGGGGTAAAATACAAACAAAAGCATTTGCTATTGTACATTCACATAGATAACTTTTGTTATGAATTGGCGCTATATAAATGAAATTGAATTGAATTGAAAGATAATTTTCAAAGAGCTGTGTAAATCCTAAATCCTTCAAAAAGGAAGATCCATCTTCATAAATTTAACTTGACAATGAAATAAATACATAACTACATTTGGCACAGAAAATGCCCTCGTACATAATCCTAAACAGACATTCATAACTGTATCATTTGTTATGGCACTCCGTGGTGAGCGAGGTGATATCACATGAAACATGACATCAGTGCACACACTGTATACAAAGTGAAGAGGAAAAATGGGGAGAATACACAGATGAGCTGCTGACAACATGCCAGAACCCCTCAAAGTAAAGAAATAAACAGACAAAC